>NC_136421.1:61805000-61927500 GCF_052625555.1 Lactuca saligna | reverse complement strand
AGTAGTAAACAAGCAACAACATCATCCATTGCATTAATAGTATAAGTTTCAAGTACATGTGTGTTCTTTCATAATATACAATAATAAAATGAATAATCAGAAAATAAGATGAGTCTGGATTGCTCCGTCTTCACAAAACCTAGTCGTCGTACCTGTCTATTTGCGACCTGTGAATACAAGTTATTTTGAAAGCGAGTATCAGCCAAAAAGCTGGTGAATTCATAAGTATTAATGTGTTTTTGATTTGTAAAACTTGTAATGAAAGACTTGATATTGTTCTGAAAGAAAGTTCGTATAAGTGTGGAAATGTTTGTAAGTAATCGAAACTGTCTGGTAAACCCTAGAAATCCCTATGATTCCTATTAGTATAGATGAAATCTTCTACCAAGACCTAGTTGTTTTGGAAGTAGTCTTATACCAAGACCCGACTGTTTAACAATTATTATTAATATAAGAAATTCTATCCTTTGGTACTAGGATACTCAAATATGATTCACCTCATTGGTTATGTGGATGAGTCACAAGATAATGGTAATAATATAACTAACTTACGTATTATCCCTTTATACTAGGATAACTAACAGTGTTAACTTTAGACATCCGTAGATGTACATTTACCTCTGTTGCTAACAGCTGGGTGTAGGAATAGTTAATCCCTTAAAGTATACCTGTAATGGTATCAACTGAAGACATCCGTCGATGTGCATTTACCTCTGTAGCTAATAGAGATTCTAGGAATGGTTAATCCCGTAAAGTATCCTTTGGTACTAGGATATAAAGTCCAATCTATCTCGTCGATGATGTGTTTGTATCACAAGGTAAAGATAGAAAGGAGAACTATATAACAGTATCTAGACATATAATATGTAATAGTAATTTGCCATATAATGTCTATGTAAAAGTATTCATGTATAAGTATTCATGTAAGATTGTTCATGTAAACGTACTCATGTAAGCGTATCTATGTAAGAGTATCCCTATAAATATATCCATGTAAGAGGAATCTTTGTAAGAGTATCCCTTCATATAGCATGTAGTCTAGACTCATGAATGAACTGACTCTGGTGTAATTTCTTGTAATAGGAATAATGTTTTGTATCCCCTAAACTATTCCTATAATAGTTTACTAGAATGTAATTGATGAGTGTCCAAGTAGATTTATACACCCTTGCTACCCAAGAGTGTCAGAACAGAATTAACTGATGGAACATTTATGACTATATATGTACACATGATATATAACTAATATTTAAACGACCTTCGGACGGGTACTCGATATCCCACCAGACCACATCCAAATCGAGGAAAAGGAAATAGGGTGGATAGCCTTCCCAAGTCTTTCAAACATTTCTTATATAACTATACATATAGAGGCATGCAATTTATAATATAAAAGCATAAAAGAAGTTTTGTAAAACCTTTGAAAAGTCTAATAAAGAATTTGTGACTTGATGTCAGTTTATAAAACGATTGAAAGTATTTTGTTTAATAAGACAGTTTAAGTACACGGAAAACCACTGTTTGAAAACACCTTTGTGACCGAGTTTGAAAGGAAGCTTACAATGTGTAAGACAGTTTGATAAAGAGCTTTAATCATGTAAAAATGTTTAAGAAAGTCATTTGAAGTAATATGTTTAGTAAAACTTCTAAACTTGTAGTAAATCCATTTGTATACTAGTTATAAATCCCATATGGTTGATTTATTAACAACAAGTATCCCAAATATTGATGTTTTTCGTGCCAAAATAATCGTATGTTTGTAGTACCAAAGATGGACACATATACATACAGTATAAGCAAAGTGTTTGATTATATATATATATATATATATATATATATATATATATATATATATATATATATATATATATATATATATAACAACACTTTTCATTTCAAAAGCTATGATGTTATCGTGATATATTTTTCATACGGAAGTTTTCCCTATAATTGTTATAAATCACATAGGATTCCGTTGATAAAAAGCGTATAATGAACTTTATTATATAACACACGACAATAATCGAGGGTATGAACTCACTTGATTGATTGAAGAAAGCGTGACCAAAACCGAGCAGAACTTCTACTCGAGAAAGCAGATCTCTCGAGATTCTCGGGAAATCTCGGGACTCTCGAGAGTGTAAAACTTTCTTCCCACCTTGGATATGAAAACCGGGCCTTTGGGATGACTCCGAGGGTTGAAACGCAGAGCTTCGGCGCGAGAAAGGAAGGAAATTAGAAATTTTGGTCGGCACCCTCGCACCCTTTATATGGGGGCTGGAGGACCTCGGTACGCGGGGCGTACTCATGTACGCGGTGCGTACGAGACGTCACGGGTGACCGCATCCTCGGTCGAAGCGTTAGTGCGATGTGGAGGAAACGAAGCCTAGCATCCAAGTACGTGGGGCGTACGACGGTACGCTGGGTGTATGACGGATCGGACCGATGACTCGTTCTTCGGATAATACCGGGTTTTAATTAAATTTATATTTTAATTAATTAGCAAACTTCAAAAATTCATATCTTTCTCATACGAACTCCGTTTCCGCCGTTCTCGGCTTTGGGGTGTGACAAAGACCACCCTGGTAGAGACATTTGACGAGAGATACACTGCTCTTTCTAAGGCTGCGGTTGCTACGGCCACTGCAACTATAGTTGCGACTAGGCCGCAAGGTGGTGATGTGTTGTTGTTCCGGGAGTTCAGCAACACAAAACCACCGGAGTTTGATGGGACCCAGGATCCGATTGCAGAGATGAGGTGGATTTCAGACATCGAGGGGTGTTTCTTTACTTGCTCATCTCCAGAGCATTTGAGAGTCCGTTTCGCATTGAACCAGCTTCGCTTGGGAGCGAAGGACTGGTGGAAGTTTGTGACGGTGCATTATTCGCCTGCTGAGCTTGCTATAATGACCTGGGAGTGGTTCACTGCTATGTTCTAAGGGGAGTATGTTCCCCAGGTGGAGAGGGAGCGTTTGGCCGAGGAGTTTCTGACCCTCAAGCAGGGTATTGAGTCTGTTACAGTGATTACGAGGATGTTCCATAAGTGGGCGATGTTCTGCCCAGAGCACGTGTCCTCTGAGCAGGCACGTATGAGACGATATCTGAGCATTTTGATGAGGGATATACGAGAGTTCGTGGCGAACTCGACGTACCGGACATTTGCTGACCTTTAGGAAAATGCCCGAAAGAGGGAGATATAGCTCGAGACCCAGGCTAAGGAGGAAGCTGAGTCTCAGGGGAGAGATCGGCGACCGACGCAGTCTCAACTGCCTGCCAAGCGGGCCAAGCTCGTTGATTCAAGATCTGGGAGTCAGAGGGGCCGCACTTGCGGCAAGTGTGGCAAGAGCCACGATGGGGTGTGCAGAGCGGGGTCTTGCTACAAATGTGGCAAGGAGGGGCATATGGCCAAGGATTTCCCCGAGGGGTTTGCAGTATGTTTTCAATGCAACCAGACCGGACACCGGAAGGAAGAGTCTCCACAGTTGTGAGGGAGAGCTCAGGGAGCATCTCAGGGATCTACCCCTGCTACAGTGAGATCTACATACAGTCGATGTATGTGTTCGGGAATGAAAGAGTTGTTTTCACAACAAATAGATATTGGATAAGGAGCTTTTTGTAGCCAGTGGTTCCTTTCAGAATGTCGTTGAATACATCAAGAGGCATTTGGGATGCTCAAGTTGAGCATCGAGTGCTAAGGGATTCCTCTACTCATTATATAGATTGTTATCCCTATTCTAGGACGGGCAGTATTGATCGGTAAACCAACTTCATATTTTTGTATGCTTTTGTCTCACATGGGTATTATGCAAGCAGCGTAATAGGTTATTGGGTCAGTTGTCAATGCAGTATCGATCATTAGTGTAACGTCCCGTTTTCACAACCAAAAATTTTCATTTTTATTAAGGTAAAACGTCCCAATTTATTAATCCATTAATTAAGAAAACCATTTATTCCAAATTACATTTATTAAAAATCAGAGTATTGTAGGAACGTTGAATCTTCATTGTTGCTAATGAGTGTGCATAGTCCTGCCTTCGCCTTCCAGCAATAATTGATGATACCTGAAACAATGAACAACTGGTTAATCATAAATCTTAGTGATTTTCCCCTAAAATACCACCATGTAAATAGATTACATATACAATCAAACATGTCGGGTCCAGTCAACCGTCAGGTTGGGATACCCTAGGATCAGTCAACCTCCGGGTCCATTCATCCTCAGGATGGAATATCCCAGGTTGAAATTCCAATATAAAATAAGTCCAATCATCCATCAGGCTAGAATACCAGTGTTTGTTGGCCTAGCGCCTTAACCCTTCTGCTCTTCCCAAGCCTCCATGCCTATGGCTTACGATAGGTTATAAACCTCTAGATGTGTGTTAGCGATGGAATACAGGTTTTATTCTTGATTACTTCTTGAAACCATTTTAGGATCTTTTAGACTCCCACTGTCTCCTTGACCTATAAGACTTTCTTACCAAATATTCAAGAGATAGTGTGGATGCTAATCAAGACAGACACTTAACACAATTAGCCTTAGTTGGTCTTTGTTTTATCCAAAACATCACAACTTACCAATTTCAAATGTACAAGAGTAGAAAACTTTTACTCTTACATTTGACGAGTGTTTTAAACCTTCTTTAAGACATGTCACTCAAGTTACAATCTTAGAGTATAACTCTATGAATTGTTTTGGAATGAAGTATGAATCATCTTGTTGATTTAACCACTTCAACAATTCATAACTCCTCTTCTTAACTATCAGAATGTACTTAGAGGATGAGTTATGATAAGGTCTCAAAATCATTAATATGATCTTAAAACATGATACTAAATTACTCTCCCATCCTTTCAGATTTGATAAACTTTTATCCTTCTGCCTAATTTGATTCTTCTTATTCGCTCTATCATACATTGAAAATTTTCCAATGCTTCAAAATTATACTTAAGCTTGTAAGTATAATCATATTTACTAAACCTTAGTAAATTATGATGAATAGTATTATCCATCTTTTGTGGTGGACTTTGACAAGTGCACAAGAAAGTGTACTTGATCCCTTAGTCCTTCTCTTGACTCACACATCCATGTGAACAAGTAGTTAGTCTTAATTTTCCAATGCTCGAAAGTTCTCATTCATCATACTATACAACTTGCATGATTCCAAGTTTCTATCCAACTGAAACTTGGGTGATGAGAATCTTTCCTTATTTGGTAAATTTAGACACTACCACAAATGAAAGAATCAAATTCATATTTCCAATATTGTTATTAATGGAATCATATAAGAAACATCTTTTCCTTTTTCTACAAATGCCATTGTAAGGATATTTTAAAAATAATCAAAAATAAAAACTTTTCGTTTATTTTAAAACTTTGCGGAAAAACTAATCCTTACAATGCAAATGTATATGAAAACTTGTTGTTATCTATTCCTAAGCAATCTATCATAACTCTTAAGCACATGCTCAAAATTCTGATCACCGAACCATGCGATCCATCTTTGCGATCAGAATCAGCATATACTTTCTTTAAGTTCCTTTACTTTTCTTTGATTCTTAAAACATCAACATGTGACCCAGCCACATCATGTAATAAGAATCTCCA
This sequence comes from Lactuca saligna, assembly GCF_052625555.1. Taxonomy (NCBI): domain Eukaryota; kingdom Viridiplantae; phylum Streptophyta; class Magnoliopsida; order Asterales; family Asteraceae; genus Lactuca; species Lactuca saligna. The sequence continues at coordinate 61,921,895 of NC_136421.1, read as the reverse complement.
AGTAGGGACTTAATAGAGTTAGACAATGGAATTTACCTGAAATAAAGTCAAACTTATTGACTTTACCATCCATAGGTAAGTTTGGAAGCTTCATAACCAAAGCCCCTTCCTTTGGCAATAGAAATATATGGACCCTTAGGTAATAGTACATGGGACTATCTCAGACTTAGCCATTCTCTTTACCATTTGGTCAACCAAGTTGACCATGGCCAATCCCTTTCCATTGGGAAGAGAATGCATTTATGGATTTCCTGTGTCACTATTGTCCTTGTCCATAAAGTCTTGGGAAGTTGATCTCCTAATCAAATTTGCTTTAGTAGTACACTAAATCATTTCTGATTTAGCAGCACCAAGCAAATAGATATGATCATTAAGGGTCTTGTCATAGTCTATTTCATAGGAGTCCCAAAGGAACTCACTATGTGAATTACAAAGTGATTGAATCACTAACTTTCTCAAGACTTTGACACCCACCTCTCCCGGCTTGTCATCATGTGACTTCATCTCCAAGATGTGATCACACCTAGACCTTGCCTTGCCAATAGGGCTTGAGTGACCTTGAACTTGTGGGTTAGGGAGAATAATTGGAGGAGGTGAAGGAAGTGAAGTTCCAATATATTTGGGAAGATCATAGATGTCTGAACTTGACATCTCTTGTGAGATATTCAAGATAGTTGATTTAAAGTCCTTAAAATAACACCCAATATGAAATAATAAGGCTAGGACCCAACGAACTATTTTATAACTTGGAAGAGGGATGCCGTAATCCAAGTTACAAAATATTTGATGGTAGGTGAATGACGATTCACCAATTTCCACCAAGATAACGAAATGTATAATTAGGTTTTAATTGGATTTGAAACTCCTAGATCTTTGAGATTCATTGAACTGTTCAATGGCATGTTTCAATCTCGAGTGTGCCCTTCAGGTTTTGTGACTGGGATGCCGAGGATCACAAAACAAGGTGTGAAGTAACCATGCAAATTACTTGGTACCCTTAAGTGTTTACCCCTCAATCGATGTGCTGGTTAACCACACACGCTCCATCGATACTATGATAAACATTAAGTTACCCTTTTCCTACCTTGTTAAATACGAGTTAGTGTGTCGGTTAACCACACACGCTCCACTAACCGATTTAAACAAAGTGCAAAGTGTAATTTCATGGATTAGCACCTTATTCACATTTTCCTAAGTAACTAAGATTGGGTATTATTAAGAGTTTAGTTACTTAGTATTTATCATTAATACTTTTAATGAAGGGAGAATTATAGTCTTGTCAAACCTGTTCGGCTAACGACCCTCCACCAGTCAAGGAAGCGGTGGGTGAGAGTGGACACCCATTAAACTGCCATTTTATAGGCAGTAACCTTATACCCCCTTATAGACCGGCTTCGTGAATGAGACCTACTAACAGTAAGACTGACTTTACTCTTATACATTTATATATTATTAACTTATAATATTATAAAGTATAAGGGTTGAATTTTAACTTTTAAAATTCTAAGGGATAACTTGGAATTAAAGTATTCATAAGTGAAACTTTTCAAATTCCAAAACTTGAGGGCAAGTTTTGAAACTATTCAAAACTAATTAATTCCATAACATATGTGTTTAAAGTAGTTTTAATCCAAAAACTCTTCAAGTTCCATAACTTGAGGACAAGTTATGGAAGACTTTAAACTAATAAAAGAATTAACTTTTCTTTATTTTATAAATTATGGAATTAATTAAGGTTACAACTTTTTTTATTATTATTATTTAATGAAGAGACTCTTGGTCCTCCATAACTTGAGGACAAGTTATGGAGTCATAAAATCATTTAATTAGAACTAGACTCTTCATTTTTGTAACCTTTGCCAACTTTTATGAGTTTTATGAAACTTAAATGTGACTTTTCATATAACTTGAGGACAAGTTACAAAAACACATTTTAGAATCAACTCTTAGATTAATTTGGATTGAAAACAACTATTTCACTCAATTTTTCTATTAATCTAAGCAGCTCATAAGAACAAGAAAATTCAAATCAAACATTTCATGTAATTAGTCTAAACCTTAAACTAATACAAAACATGAATCTATTGACAATTATCTTTGAAATTGGATTAACATGAACATTACCACATCAAAAACAAGTTTGTAAGTCCAAAACATCTTAGGGTTATGTTCTTAGTCCATTTCTAGCCAAAAAAGTCGAATTTATGCTGTCTGGGGGTCCAACTCGTCGAGTGCAAAAACCAACTCGGCGAGTTGGATGCATTTTGCCATGGACTCGGCGAGTCCATTCATGGACTCGGCGAGTCTGCTGGCAGACAGCATCAAAACTCGATTTTCAAGCTTATTTTGCAAGTTTAACAAGAAAACAAGCCTAGGCTCTCATAAGTCAGCTCGTATGCCACAGGCCCTCCTGAGCCTGGGTGAAACAAATATTCTAGTGACGCACTCTCTTCAGGACTTGAAGACCGCGCCACCAGCGCACAGTTGTGTCTTGCACTTGGGCCCCCCGTTAATTATTTATACCGTGGATCCATACCGACACCATTCAAATACTGATGACCGCTATGTGAACCTCATACTTCCTTTTGGACTCGGGCGTCGCTTGTGCCCCCTCCACCCACCAAGGCATCATATTTATCCAATCAATAACCTCTCTCACCATCTCCTTCAACAGACTTTGAGCCTACTCTGGGAGGTGAAAACTTTGATTTTGACTCCACTTATTATAGTCCTTATCGGCTTCCAAGTGAAGATGATGATAATGATCCAATGACAAAGCACCATTTAAAATATATTAATGATAAGATTGACAAATTTCTTGGTTCCTCAACAACTTATTGAGATGTTGTTTTAAAAGCTTTTCTTGACACTGCTCTTCAGCAATATACAGCCTTAATCGACAAATACCTGCAAGAAAGCAACAATCAAAGTGACAGATTTTGTTCATGATTCAAAGATCTTTTTGGAATCATTCACAGGCAATGCAGACTCCAATGCTGCAAAGGTTAATGCTTCTGTTGATTCTCTCTAAAAGTCCTTTCAAGAAGAGAAAGCAAAGTTTGATTCTGCTCAAACTGCGTTCCAATCTGATCACACTTCTCTTCTCACATCGGTCAACTCTCGCCTTGATAAGCTTCAGGCTGACCTGGTCATGGAAAACAAGATTATGGACGAACTTGCTCGAAAGACTACACAAGTTGAAGTCCATATTGCTCATCTTGCTCAAGCCCAAAAGAAGATTGCGTCACTCAAGACTGAGCGAGAAGTTCTTAAAAGTAGTGTTGGGGATGTTCTCTCGATTCTTAGTAATATTGTTAATGCTCATGATCCTGTTCTCAACCTTACTATCCGGAATCACTTGACTGGTAAACTTCTTCCTACTATTCAGCGTGTTATGGAGCCCGTGGTCACTCCGAAACAAGGGGGAGAAGCTGCTCAAAGTCCTCCAATTCCACCCAAAGTCATTACCAAAACCGAACCGAAGGTTAATGTAGCTTCGGGTTCTGATGGACAGGAAAAACTCAAGGGTGTTGTGGAAGATAGTGAAGAAGAAACGATTTCTAAGGATTTAAAGAGGAAGAAGAGGGATAAAGAGATTGATGAAAATTTGAGAATAGCTATAGCGGAAGAAGAGAAAGAGCGAAAGCAGAAAGATGCTCAAGATGCTTTGGTTTGAAAGAAGGCTCTCTTCCCCACTTGGACCTGGGAAAGATTAATCAAAGAAGCGATTAAGTGTCCCAGCACTCACTGGCTAGAACCTGTTGCCTCGTTTGAATGTGAAAACAAGAGGGATTCTCAATTTGACATGCCCATCACCTATAGGGCATTGGTGTTCCATTGTTTTGATCCAACGGTTGAAGTCCCTTCTCCTCACCCACAAGTTGATCAAAATCTAATCGATTATTATCTTGAGTTTTCTCAACCCCAATACTTGACATGGAGTGCTCAGAAAATAACCTCTGTCAAGGTATTGAAACCGACTCTTGCTGGGAAATTTATCAACGTGAAGTTCAGGGTGCCCAAGATTCTGATAACTCGGTTCATATGATTTCGTTAGTTGATCTACCAAACCTGAACCCACACGATTGGATTCTACCATTCAACATTCTGCTTACTAATCAACAACAGTATGGGTCGATCCTTGGTCACATTAAGAGAATGTTGGCATCCTACATCCATGAAGTTGCAAAGATGGATCAAGAGGTTACAATTTTTTTGAGGAAGAAGCCAATTGTGAAGAATATCGGGAAGCCAAGTGATCTAAATAAGTTGAAATTGGGCAAGATAGATCCGGTTCATCACGCTATTATGTTCACTACATGCGAAGGTGAAAAATTCCTTTTCGCTCTAGTTGACAAACACCTGTTCTCCACTTCCTGCTTGGAGCACGTACTTGATATAACTCACAGGTGTAAACTGAACAGTGATTCGGATAAGAAGAACTTCTCTGACATGCTTCGGTGATATATAGCTTTTCGTCACACTCTTTTGGCCATTATACCGAAGCTGTTCAAGACAGTAAGATGTCTGCTCTTTCTCAACCGAACTAATCTCTCGCCTCTATTGATGCAAAAGGGGAGATTTTTGGGTCTAGAGTGTTGCGTCATATGGGCTTAATGTTAATATTTTAATTACCCGGTTTGGGCTTGTCCAACCGTGGTTTAAGAATTAGGGTTAGCTTATATATTATGCATGCATGTATATCTTTAAGGTTAACATTCTCATTAATAGCTTTTGCGTTGTAACCCTAAGCACACCTCTACACTTGAAGTTCTTCATCTAGCTCTTCTGAGGTGTGGGATATTAATCATTCAACATCTTTTGATCCAGTCTGGTGTTCTTTGATTGCTTCATTCTTGTTTATCTACTTAGAATTTATCGATCTAATAGCGTAATAATCTCATCAATATGTATTTTTATGTACAATTATGTTGGGTGAAACATGGGTAGTTAGTGGATGTCTGATTAAATAAAATGATAAGAGGCCTCAATTTTGTTGTTGATTCAGTCATCTAGCGGAGTTTAGATGACGACAACGGAATCTTCTAGACAGTCCAGTGGAACGATGGCAGGCTCGCCACATGTAGGTGTTATTGAACTTGGGTGTTCAATTGTTGTACTCCATCCCCCACAAGGTTGCCTTATTTGACATAAATTGATAGGAAACCCCTAAAGCAGTGTTGCCGGCCCGATGAAAAATCCTTAGGCTAGGTCCCTTGTGATAGTTGTTTTAGGGACGTAAAGTGAGGATAACGATAATGGGTAATCGGGTTATTGTTGGTTGATGAAAGCAATATAATTATTTATTATGGGTTGAAATCCCTAGATGGTCACCAGGCTCCCAAGCCTGATCCACTCAGTTTGTCTTTGTATTACAGGTAGTGGCACCAGAGCGTAAGTTGGATGACTTATCTAGATATTTTGGATTATAGGCCAATAGTTATAAATAACTGTTGTAAGGCTTATAATGTGTCGTTTAAGCTTTTGGTCTGTATCGGAACATGACATCCCGAGATTTTGTTATATAATGAAAATACATTTCTTTAACAAATGCTTTGATATAATTTTTTTATCATATTTTGTTTTGGGAACAAATTCTACAACTCTTTTAATCAAATGACTACTCTAATTTTATTTTAAAAGCATAAATTAAACTGGTCTTTTCTTGCCATGAAATTTGGGGATGTTACAACCTCCTCTTCTTGAAAGAACTCTAAAATGACCACAAAACCCACTCCTTAATCTCAAAATCCCTCACACACAATATCTCAGCTGATGGTATACGAAATGAGGCTAAGGTGACTGATAGGGTTAGGTCTAATAGGCTAAAAGATGTTGAAATAGGGGATAAGTCCGAGATTTAGGGTTTTTGGCTCTCTGTTGCGTATGCCCGACGTACTGTTACGTACGCAAAGCATACGTAAGGCTCCTATGCGATCCTTCATGCAGAATACGCTAAGCGTACTCATAAGTACTCCCAGCGTACTCAAGGGATCAATTATGTCAAAATAGGAATTCTTCGAGGGTTTCAAGCCATACCCGATTTAGGGCGTTAGACTATGCTACCTCCCTCTTCATAAAGGACCACCAATAACTTAACTATAGATCCATGTACGTTTTCATGTCTCCCGAATGGATTCAAACCTTCGACATGTGAGCCTCCTCCAACAATGTCAGTCTAACCCCGCCAACAACTACAACTCAAACCCTTCCACACTGAGTCAATAACCCACAACTATCGTTATAAAACAATGGAATTTGAAACCTATACCTCTCTTCCATCCAATCTTCCCTCTTCATCCCTTCTACTTGCACCTTCTTGATTAATTCTAACAGTGGCGAGACAATTACCATCCTCGGACAAATATCTCTAATAAGTGAACTTGTTGCCTTGCGACTCAGGGCTTCGACCACGACATTAGTCTTCCCAGGGTGATACACAATCTCACAGTCGTTAACCATCACAACATCCAACCACCCTCGTTGTCTTATATTCGGGCTCGACTCAATTATCCGCTACATTGGCTAGAAATCCAGGACATCCCTGATGAAAATATCTCTTAGCTCTTGCAGTTAAACAGAGAGTCGGTCTATGATGAGCACCCTCACCATGAATATATCCAGTTCTCCCCCACTTCGGGCTCGAACTCTCACCGATTGATGCTTACAATAAATCATAGACCCATTAGGGCCCAACCAATCTATACCCACAATAACCTTCGATCCTCGTATAGGAATTGATACCAAATCAATCAAGTACCTTTCGTTGAACATTTTCAGAACACAATCCCGGTGAACCCTCAATGCACCGAGTTAACGGTCATCGAAAATCTCCACCTCCAAAGGGTAATCAAGAGCCCCTAGTGCCTGAATAAACTTCTTGCAAAGTGTAAGAAATATCGGGTAGCACCTGAATCGAATAGAATGTTAGCAATCAAACTATTGACTAAGAAAGTCCCTATACACGATCAAATAAAATATAAGCTTTTGACTCCCTTAAACCCTAAATCGATCCATCTTGGGAAAACGGGTGTTACATAGGATTCGCACATGAAACCCGAAAAATGAAGTCCTAAGCTGCAATTTGTTGTCTTCGATTCAATAAAACCCTAATTTCTCACTAAAAGAGTCTAAAACCTTACGATAGGAACCAACCTGTTTCGATTTGATAGCCCTTTTAGACAATTGGCATCAACTAAGCTTTAACGTCGATCGATTGGGGGACACATCAACTAAACATAAAACCCTATCTCCTGCTTATTTGTTAGTAATAACCAATTTGTGTGGAGTACATGTCCATTTGTTGGACTCAAATCCCATGTCATCAACATTAATCTGTTTTACTGACCTTTTAATGTCATAATGATCGGCTTAAAACATTTTGAAAAAATACGATGGATTTAATAGAACAACTAGGTGTGAGCCCCATGTATTATATGGGTGTATTTAAAACAATTAATTATGTATAAATATTTGAGATATTTGAATTTATAAGAAAAATGAGAAAAATATAGAATTACTAAAATTAAAGTGTTTTTTTTTCTCTTTTAAATTTAAACAAATCATTTACATAAAATAATCAAAACAAATTAATGAGATTTTATTTTAAAATGTTGAAATTATAAGAAAAGTCAATTAATGAAATTGATAAGCATTTATTATTAAATTTAAATACCATATGGAATTTAATAGAATAGGAAAACCATAAAATTACATATGGAATAAAAATTAATGCAAAATAAGCACAAAATGAAACGACCCAAAAATACGACCCAAAAATTTTCGTTTTTCAATATAATCAAAACCATAATATAAGTATCATAACATAAAACATACGCGATGTATCCCCAAAACATAATAAAATACTGTGCGGAAGATTGTATCATACTACATCAAATCCAAAACATTAAAAAGATATACCCAGGATAAAAGCTGTGCTGTGGTGTGTGCGATGCTGTCACCCCGAGCTCTTCCCTTTGCTTGCGGAAGTACCTGAAACCAAAACTGAAACTGTAAGCACGAAGCTTAGTGAGCTCCCCCAAAACACCACATACCATACAATATCATATAAACACATATTGGGCCCCGCCCACTGCATCGGGCCGAAACCCGGAAACTACATCGGACCGAAGTCCAGAACTGACTGGGACCTTGTCCCCTGCATCGGACCAAAGTCCGGAACTAACTGCATCGGACCGAAGTCCGGAACTGACTGGGACCTTGTCCCCTGCATCGGACCGAAGTCTGGAACTAACTGAACATAGCATAGCATATCAACTAGCATGAACAAATATACTGCATACTGCATCGGGCCGTAGCCCGAAACACATAACATATAACACATAACACATATATCCTGTCTGAGCCACGAAGGCATCAAACATGCCAACTACTACATCGGACCGAAGTCCGAAAACTACTGCTAACTGGACGGGCCGGCATTGTGGCCTTAGACCCGTCCCTACTGGAAGGAAACTCACCTCGTAAGCTGGCTGATGAGTGTGTGGCTCGGGGAGCTAACGGCTGCTGCTCCTGAATCTCCTCGGCTCAATTAACTCTGATTTGCCCTTGGATCTTTGCATTACAACACTTCTCCTTGCTTCTTTCTTCTTCTCCTTCTTCACACCTTCACAAAATGGCACTAAAACACATATAAACTCTCAAGGGAGGATTAGGGTTCTATCACTGTGTTCTCATGGTGAGGGAGGCGAGGATGGGGGCTATAAGGTGGTTTAAATAGTGGGCAACCCGGGGATTTAGGGTTTCACCCAGACGGATGGACTCGCCGAGTCCATCATATGGACTCGCCGAGTCCCCGGCTCACGCGTGCCCGCAGACGCGACCCTACTCGGCGAGTCAGGCTATGAACTCGCCGAGTCCCTCTTGTAAAATTCACTATAATTACCAATAAATCAACATACCGGGAACGGGTCGTTACAATTCTCCCCCACTTGACTCAGACTTCGTCCTCGAAGTCTGCTACGGCTGGATCTGCAAATAACTCCGGGTAGTGCGCTCTCATTTCCTCTTCGGCCTCCCACGTCCATTCAGACCCTTTCCGGTGCTGCCACTGCACTTTCACTAGCTGAATTACCTTGTTCCTCAAGGTCTTGGTCTTCCGTTCCAGAATCGCGACCGGCTTCTCGATATAATTCAGGCCGCTATCAACCTGAATGTCCTCTAAGGGAACGACTGCTGTCTCATCCACCAAACACTTCCTCAACTGCGACACGTGGAAGGTGTTGTGTATCTGACTAAGCTCCTCAGGAAGATCTAACCGATAAGCAACCCGACCCACCCGGGCCAAAACCCTGAAAGGACCAATAAATCTGGGGCCCAATTTGCCCCTCTTCCGGAACCTGATGACACCTTTCCAAGGTGAGACTTTCAGAAGAACCATATCTCCCACCTGGAACTCCAAGTCCGAACGCCTCCTGTCGGCGTAGCTCTTCTGCCGAATCTGCGCAGTCTGCAGTCTACTACGGACCTGCTGGATCAATTCCGTCGTCTTGAGCACCACTTCGGTGCTCCCTATGACTCGCTGACCGACCTCGCCCCAACAAATCGGGGTCCTGCACTTCCTGCCATATAACATCTCAAAAGGAGGTCGATCAATGCTCGCATGATAACTGTTGTTATATGAGAATTCCGCTAACGGCAGATACGTATCCCAACTGCCCCCAAAATCTAAAACACATGCCCTAAGCATGTCCTCGAGAGTCTGAATCGTCCTCTCGCTTTGCCCGTCAGTCTGAGGATGGAAAGCGGTGCTGAAATGGAGACGAGTACCCATCTCGTCGTGGAATCGCTTCCAGAATCTGGACGTGAAACGAACATCTCGGTCCGACACCACCGACACCGGCACTCCATGACGTGCCACAATCTCTCGCACATAGATGTCGGCTAACTTTTCCGCCGATATACTCTCCTGAATCAGAATAAAATGGGCACTCTTCGTCAATCGATCCACTACTACCCATATCGAGTCCACTCCACGTGCGGTCCTAGGGAGTTTGGTGACGAAATCCATGGTGATATCCTCCCATTTCCACACGGGAATGTCTAACGGCTGCATCTTGCCGTGAGGTCTCTGGTGCTCCGCTTTGACCTTCCGGCAGGTCAAACATCTCTCCACATACCAAGCGACGTCTCGCTTCATGCAGGGCCACCAATAATCAGATCGAAGATCTCGATACATCTTCGTCGCTCCTGGGTGGATAGAAAATCGAGACTTATGAGCCTCGTCCATCAATACCTGCCGTACCCCACCCCAGTACGGTACCCACACCCTACCATGAAGCGTCAACAAACCCCGACTGTCGTAATCAAACGAAGCTACTCGGCCCACTATCCTTTCGCACTTCTGCCTCTCCTCCTTAAGGCCCTCCATCTAAGCCTCCTTGATCCGCTCCAACAATGGAGTGATCACTGTCATCCTCATACACAGATCTCTGATAGGAGCCGCCGACACCTTACGGCTTAGGGCGTCGACCACCACGTTGGCCTTCCCTGGATGATAAAGGATCTCACAGTCATAGTCCTTCAGCACGTCCAACCATCTCCTCTGCCTCATGTTCAAACTCGGCTGATCCATAAGATATCGCAAACTCTTGTGATCCGTGTAAATAGTACAGCGGACCCCATAAAGGTAATGTCTCCAAATCTTGAGGGCAAATACAACTGCCCCCAGCTCCAAGTCGTGGGTAGGATAATTAGACTCGTGAGGCTTCAACTGTCTCGAGGCATAAGCTACCACATGGCCTCGCTGCATCAATACTGCTCCCATACCTGTGATCGAAGCATCACAATAGACTACGAAATCCTCTACTCCCTCTGGCAAGGTAAGGATCGGAGCCTCGCACAATCTCTGCCTGAGAGTCTCGAACGCCGCCTGCTGGTCAGGCCCCCAACGAAAAACCACCGACTTCTTGGTTAGTCGGGTGAGCGGCACTGCTATCTTGGAGAAGTCCTGGATAAATCTCCGATAATACCCTGCCAATCCTAGGAAGCTCCGAATCTCAGATGGAGACCTCGGGACCTCCCACTGCATCACGGCCTCAATCTTGGCCGGATCTACCAAAATACCCTTCTGGTTAACGAGATGCCCAAGAAACTGCACCTCGCGCAACCAGAACTCACACTTGGAGAACTTGGCGAAAAGTCTCTCCCTCCTCAAAGTCTCCAACACCTCCCGCAGGTGCTCCTCGTGCTGCCCCTGTGTCTTGGAATATACCAAGATGTCATCTATGAACACTATCACTGACCGATCCAGCATCGGTCTGCACACGCGGTTCATGAGATCCATGAACGCAGCTGGGGCATTGGTGAGCCCAAATGGCATCACCACGAACTCATAATGACCATACCGGGTCCTGAAAGCAGTCTTCTGTACATCCTCATCCCTAACCCTCATCTGATGGTAACCGGAGCGTAGGTCGATCTTGGAGAACCAAGACGCTCCCTGGAGCTGATCAAACAAGTCATCTATCCTCGGAAGTGGGTAACGGTTCTTCACCGTTACCTTGTTCAACTCCCGATAATCAATACACATCCGATGCGACCCATCCTTCTTCCTCACAAATAAGATCGGCGCTCCCCAAGGAGAACTGCTCGGCCGAATGAAACCCTTGTCTAACAGCTCCTGAAGCTGTGTAGACAACTCCTGCATCTCAGGGGGAGCAAGTCGATACGGTGCTTTGGCTATCGGAGCCGCACCAGGAACTAGGTCGATCCTGAACTCAACCTGCCTCTCAGGAGGTATCCCCGGCAAATCCTTGGGAAACACATCCGGGTAGTCTCGAACAATAGGAACATCATCAATCGTCGTCTTGCCCTTATCCCGGGCATCCAAGACGTAAGCTACAAAACCGGCGCAACCCTGCTGAACATAGCGCCTCGCCCTTGCGGCGGAACAAAAGGTCGGTCCTCGCTAGGGCCTCTCGCCCTGAATCACTATCTCTCCCCCACTGGGAGTGCGAACCCTCACTAGCTGAAGCTCACAATCAATCACCGCCCCATTGGGGCTTAGCCAATCCATGCCCACAATAACTTTATTCCCTCGCGGGGGAATAGGAACCAGATCCACTGAAAACTGCTCATCAAATATCTGAAGGGAACACCCTCTATGTACTCTGCCGACCCTCACGGTCCTATCATCTGCTATCTCAACCTCTAATGGACAATCCAGCTCCCCTGGAGCTCTGCTAAATCTCTTGCTAAGCGCAAGCGATACAAATGATCGGGTGGCCCCCGAATCGAACAATACCAAAGCAGGGATGCCGTTCACCGAGAACGACCCTAAATAAAACATATCATCAAGTAATATTCAAACGATATACTAATAATTAAAGATGAAAGAAATATACATACCCGTCACCACATCAGGAGTCGCTCGCGCCTCCTCTGCTGTCATCTGAAATGCCCTGCTCTTCGCCACTGGCGCATCAGCTCGGCCCTGCCGGCCATCCGTAATCCTCAAGGTGGCAGGGGCAGATGCAAACACCTTCCCTGCTGCAGCTAAACTGGGACACTGGGACTTTTTATGTCCCCTCTGATTGCACTGAAAGCAAATCAGATCCGATGCTGTAACCGTAGTGGCAGGGGCCGTACAATCCCTACTCATATGCCCAGTCCGACCGCACTTGTAGCATCCGAAACTCCCTGCCTTGCACGCCCCCTCGTGCAATCTCCCACACTTGCCACACCAACCGTGGCTCTGCTGACCCCTGGACCTGTGATCTGAAACCTTGGGCTTTTTGCCCACACTGCCTGAACCCGAAACCGCCTCCGGTTTCCTCTTCTTCTCCATCTCGAGATCAATCTCCCTCTCTCTGGCTCTAGCAATCATGTCGTCCAGTGTTTTACAACTGGACCGACTCACAAACATACGAATGTCACTCCGCAACATCTCGTGATAACGTGCCTTCTTCATCTCCTCATCGGCTGCATACTGTGGAACAAGAAGAGCCCTCTCCCTGAACTTGGCGGTGATCTCCGCCACTGTCTCGGTAGTCTGAGTAAGGTCCTGGAACTCCCTAGCTAACTGCTGCACCTCAATGACCGGTGCAAACTCCGCCCTGAACTTGGTAGAGAAATCAGCCCAGGTCATGGCATCCAATGCTGCATCATCCCCGATGGCATGTCCGACCTCCTCCCACCAATCCCGTGCCCTGTCCTTCAGAAGACAGGACGCCAATCTGACCTTGTCCCCCTCGGGACATCTGCTAGTGCGGAAAGCGTTGGCCACATCCGCCAACCACCTGGTACTCGCTATGGGGTCCCGTGCCCCATGATAGTCGGGAGCTCCGCATGCCCTGAACTCCCTGAAAGTAAGTGTGCGCGACCCCACCACGGCCGCCATCTCAGTACGGAAAGTACCCAATCTCTCATCCATCAGCTCCAAAATACCCTCCTTGATCGAACCGAAGATCACAGGAGTCTGCTCTAGTATAATGCGAGTAACCTCAGAAGAAAGGAACCCTCTAGTCTGCTCATCCATCTACCCGACCTCCGGGTCTGATCCCGATCCTGATCCCCCTCCGGCATCTGAACTGCCGGCTGCTGGCCTCGGACGCAAAACTACCATTCTGAAACATATCATAACAACATCAGAACACTGAAATATCTCAAGGGATCATGATACTACTACTAGCTTCCTGGTCTTGTCTTGGCCTTCCTTGATTCGAGTACGGATCCTCTGCTTTCAGTAGTACGGGCCCATACTACCTTCCACATCTATCCGTACTTTCATCAAGAACTGCCTTGACTCCACCAAGTCACTTCTATTGCTGCTATTCTCTGCTACTCTCATCCTAGACTTGCCCTAGAGAAAACTCAAGCTCAATACGACTGGTCCTCAGCTGCTGTGGGTCTCCTCGTAATGCCAGTTAGCCACCACCTAAACACCATCACATGTGATGAGGATCAGATAATCCTTCAAGTAAAAGATCTGTCCCTACAACGGTTGGACTCAAACAAGAGCTGCGCAATAGGGCCAGTTCCAGCACTCTGGGATTATTCAAACCTGATTACATGTGGTGTGACGTGTTCACCTAATGGCTAACTCCCATTACTCGGAACCCCACCAAGCACGAAGCAAGCAGCATTCGGATAAGGGAAACAGACTCAAACAAAACTATTCTTATAACAAGAAACTGCACTAGCATAGGATGCTAAGCTCATACTATCAAGCATAACCTAAACAGGCTATCCTACTGCTGTCTACTCAATTCTAGCATGCAATACTCATAAAGCTATAACACATAAGCAGGCACATAAGGCATTCTCCTAGATCCTTAGTCCTACACTAGCATGCTGTTCTACTGAAACTAAAACTGAACAAATAACTTGTATGGGTAATTTGGGAGTACTGACTTGAGCTCGGCTGACCGCATGCACACACCTCTATCTTGTTAAAAACAATTCTTTCTTTCTAAGTGTTTTAAAAATTCTTTTGTAAAACATTTTTATTTTATTAAAATCTTTTATTTCCCTTAGTTTGAGTTCAGATACACCTGGAAGTGTATCCGAATCCCTCAAACCAGGGCTCTGATACCAACTTGAAACGACCCAAAAATTTTCGTTTTTCAATATAATCAAAACCATAATATAAGTATCATAACATAAAACATACGCGATGTATCCCCAAAACATAATAAAATACTGTGCGGAAGATTGTATCATACTACATCAAATCCAAAACATTAAAAAGATATCCCCAGGATAAAAGCTGTGTTGTGGTGTGTGCGATGCTGTCACCCCGAGCTCTTCCCTTTGCTTGCGGAAGTACCTGAAACCAAAACTGAAACTGTAAGCACGAAGCTTAGTGAGCTCCCCCAAAACACCACATACCATACAATAACATATAAACACATATTGGGCCCCGCCCACTGCATCGGGCCGAAACCCGGAAACTGCATCGGACCGAAGTCCGGAACTGACTGGGACCTTGTCCCCTGCATCGGACCAAAGTCCGGAACTAACTGCATCGGACCGAAGTCCGGAATTGACTGGGACCTTGTCCCCTGCATCGGACCGAAGTCCGGAACTAACTGAACATAGCATAGCATATCAACTAGCATGAACAAATATATTGCATACTGCATCGGGCCGTAGCCCGGAACACATAACATATAACACATAACACATATATCCTGTCTGAGCCACGAAGGCATCAAACATGCCAACTACTACATCGGACCGAAGTCCGAAAACTACTGCTAACTGGACGGGCCGGCATTGTGGCCTTAGACCCGTCCCTACTGGAAGGAAACTCACCTCGTAAACTGGCTGATGAGTGTGTGGCTCGGGGAGCTAACGGCTGCTGCTCCTGAATCTCCTCGGCTCAATTAACTCTGATTTGCCCTTGGATCTTTGCACTACAACACTTCTCCTTGCTTCTTTCTTCTTCTCCTTCTTCACACCTTCACAAAATGGCACCAAAACACATATAAGCTCTCAAGGGAGGATTAGGGTTCTATCACTGTGTTCTCAGGGTGAGGGAGGCGAGGATGGGGGCTATAAGGTGGTTTAAATAGTGGGCAACCCGGGGATTTAGGGTTTCACCCAGACGGATGGACTCGTCGAGTCCATCATATGGACTCGCCGAGTCCCCGGCTCACGCGTGCCCGCAGACGCGACCCTACTCGGCAAGTCAGGCTATGAACTCGCCGAGTCCCTCTTGTAAAATTCACTATAATTACCAATAAATCAACATACCGGGAACGGGTCGTTACACAAAATGATATGTGATAAAATGAATAAGAGTGTGAAAAAAAAAATAAAAAAAAAAAAAAAAAAAAATCTTGGTTTATTAGAGAAGATTAAAAATTTGATGGATAAACCAAATCAAGTTACAAAATATATGCTTTTTTTCATAATTAGCCATAAAAAGTAAAAACTAAATACCCATGCGATGTCTGTCTATATCACACCATCCACGAACAGCCTGCGGCTACAGCAGATTTCTGTCGATCTTCTATATCAGGTAAATCCTCCGATTTGTTTTGCGTCAGCTTGTCTTTCTGATGTGTTTTCTGCCTCCACGTGCACAATTTTAGGCATAAGCTACCGAAAGCAAACTCGAAATTACAATTGGAATCCGGGCGGGGAAGATATCAGGTGTGTTTCCGGGTTTTCTGTTACTGATCCCATGAACTTTTTTGCTATTTTTTGTTCCACTGTTTTTTTTATCAAATCGCATCGCTAATCTGGTTCCCCTCGTTCTATTTTTCCGGTTGACTGAATTAAACTGGTTTTGCCTTTCTTTTTGGGTTGTGTTGATTAAGAGTTTTTGTTAAATGCTTGTGGAAGGATATGTAAATCTGTTGACAGCAACCAATAAATTTTGCTTTAAATCCAAGTTGAAAATCATTGTTGGTTTGCTTTTGGTGATTTGAATCTATTGTAAACAAGGAATTGCAAACTTTTTTTTTTTTATTTTTAAAAAAGGTAACTATGTATACATCGTATTACGTACAATATTACTTGGGGACTGGAATTATAAGATACGTTGGTATGAATGATTCAGGTAATGGAGGAAAGGATAATAAGCAGTCCTACTCCTGAACCAAAAGTACTAGAAGATGTTACGGAGTTGATGCAGAATATACAATCACGGTTGCCTGTAAAAGCAGCAGTCCGGACGAGCGTGCTCTCCAAGTCATGGCTACATGCTTGGTCTACCATTCCTACCCTCAAATTTTATCTTCCCAAAAATCAAAAAACAAAGCAGTTGAAGTTAGTCTACTTCGAAAACACCCTAATAAGATATCTCCGTGACAACATTCCGATCGAAAGGTTTGACCTTAAAATCCGAGATCATAGCCAGCAACATGCTTCTCTTGTTGAAAACTGGATCCGTTGTGTAGCATCTAGAACTTGTCTTAAAGAGCTTTCACTCACAATCAATTTTTACTCGTTTAATTTGCCAGAAGAGATACTCTCCCGTGAAAACCTAACAAAGATAAGTCTTTCAGGTTAATGGAAACCTTGTCTAATTTTCCAAGGTCCTCCAATCATCAAATGTGTGTTCCTCCGGGAACTAAAATTGTCGAGTGTCCGCATACGTCAAGAACTACTTGACAACATATTGTCGTCTTGTCGGTTGCTTGTGAAGATAGAGCTAAAACGTTCTTCCCAGGACCTCAAAACCATCAAGGTTAAAAGCCTTCCTTGTCTTAACGAATTAGAAATAGTTACAGAAGGTAAAGGAGTTCCTAGTGTGGAGATCAGTAATGTCCCAAATATTCGCTTCTTTAGCTGCAATCTAATTGACTTACGGATGCATCGTGCTCTATTCAACCAAGCGCATTCAATATCATTAGGAAGCAGCGTGACAGAATTATGGTTAGGTGGTCCGGGTTTGGTGAGAGACGATGCATCTTTGGACATTATCAAATCAGGATTCCCTTTTCTCGAGAGTTTGACACTTAGTATGAGATGCTGGACGTTGCAAAGCTTCCATTTCACATGTGCTTCGATCAAGAGATTTTCCTTGCAGAATTTCGGAGACAGGCTTATCAATATACAGGTTAATGCTCCGAAATTACTTTCTTTCCGCCTCCATGGCTACACAATGCCTAGTCTCTCATTTCCAGTCTCTAACACTCTCAAGGACATCACATTTGATCTATGCTTATCAAGGAATACATGTGCTTCTTTTTTTCTTAAGATGAGGGAAGGACTTGAGTTATCCTTATCAAGCAAGTATCACGTTTATATAAAATCCCATATCCCGTTTTTACCATTTGACATGGACGTTCTTGATGATTTGAAAGCAAGTCTCCATTTTCCTCCTGCTACGAATGTGGAAACTCTGATGTTTGTAACGTCTTTCGATGAATGCCTGTGGGAGGAGAACTCCCCATTTCTTGATGCTTTCTTTGAGATTTGCCATCCCAAGCTTGTAAGTGCTAAACTGCTGCTGAGGGAGGTCTTGGAGAGGAATACGACTACAACAATGGCCAATTGGCGGCATTACCTGAAGAATTTCCAAATAAGATCAAGACATTCCTACGCCGTCTTCAAACTTGAATGGTCTAACTCTTGAGGGCTCGATTATTTATTATACTTTTCGTTACTAATGTTTTTAGTTAAACATACTAGCTAGATGCAATGCATCGTGATATTATTTAGTTTCCAGGGAAATATGCTTTGGTCCACTTTAAATATTGTACGTTCTCAGTTAATCTATATGATATATATGGAGAGAGAAACCGTAATTGGTGATTTAAAATTTTACATGACCACTATCAAGTATCAATTTTCTAGTTCGGTTGTACTTATTATGTTATGACTTGTATTACTTAATACTTATAAGTTTTATAAGTTTTGATCCATGTGCATATATTGTTTGTAAGTTGGATAACTTAACTTCGGATCCAAATGTATTATGGTACATATAATTATTAATGCAATGTTTACTTTGCTGTATAAATACACACCTAATCATTCGATATATGCAAAGGCAAATCTATGGAATGTTGTGAATGGTGCTAAAATAAACAATTCATTGAAGACGGCCTGCTTTTTTTCCAATCAAGTGAGGATTAAAATTTTAAAATGTGACAAATGTCAAAAAATATTTTACAATGCACGTCTTTTTATCTTTTTATCTATTTTTTAAAAAAAAAAATTATCATAAGCTCTTTTTTAAAATTTCTTATTTTTGGCAAATTGGAAATCCACTATGAGATATTTTGTTTTGTTGTTTAACTAGATGTGAGCCCATTTATTACATAGGTGTATTTAAAATAATTAAATATATATAAACATTTTAGAAATTTGAATTTATAAAAAAAATGAGAAAAATATTGAATTACTAAAATTAAAGTGTTTTTTTTCTCTTTTAAATTTAAACAAATCATTTAGATAAAATAATCAAAGCAAATTAATCACATTTTATTTTAAAATTTTGAAATTATAAGGAAAGTCTATTAATGAAATTGATATGCATTTATTATAAAATTTAAATACCATATGAAATTTAATAAAATAGGAAAACTACAAAATTACATATGGAAAAAAAATTAATTCAAAATAACCACAAAATAACATGTGTCAAAATGAATGAGAGCGTGACAAGTGGCAAAAAAAACCTTCATTTATTACAGAAGATTTTGAAATTATAAGGAAAGTCTATTAATGAAATTGATATGCATTTATTATAAAATTTAAATACCATATGAAATTTAATAAAATAGGAAAACCACAAAATTACATATGGAAAAAAAAATTAATTCAAAATAACCACAAAATAACATGTGGCAAAATTAATGAGAGCGTGACAAGTGGCAAAAAAACATTCATTTATTAGAGAAGATAATTATGGTTTATGGCGACACATTGGGCAAGGCTTAATGCTTGAAAAAAACCTTTTGGGCAGTCGGAGTTACCAGGAGAAGTAATGCTAGAAAAAGTATACGGTTGGACCATAACAACTAGATCAGGAGAAAGCAAAAATAGTATGAGACTATGATAGGACCATAACAATAGTAGGAGACTGTGGTGGAACCATAACAATTGTAGGAGGCTATGGTAGGTCCATAACAATACATGAGGAGGTGTGAATGGTGGTAGGGTATGTAGGTAAAGTTGTATCATCCTTTGTAATTGCATGGGTGGCAGGATGTGCTTGATAGTTAGCAAGTGTCTTGAGCCAACGCTACTTGTGCAGGTGGGGTTCTAGGGACAGCGCCCCAGGAAGCGGTGTCCAAGGGGTAAAGCCCATGGTTGCGATCAAAATTTTAGAATGTTGACCCATTTTTTACTTTTTCTAGACCTGTAACACCCATTTCAACTATGTACTGATACATTATATTTTAAGTCTTCATTTGGTGTAATGCCCCAAAATTTAAGACCAAAAGTTTTGTTTTTATGTTAATAATAAATTCAACCATCAAACATCTTTATAAACCATAAAGGAAAAACATAGTATGTCAATCAAGGATCCTAAAAACATCAGAGTCAAGAAAGGCGGAAATCATGGTGTGGATGTGTGTGTGACTGTGTTCCATGCGATCACCCCGAGCTCTTCCCCTTCGATCCGAAAGTACCTAGAACATACACTAAAAACCATAAGCACGAATCGTAGTGAGTTCCCCAAAATACCGTATATCATACATATCTGCCAGCTCAAGGTTGTCTCAGGTCTATTTCACCACTGGGTCTATTTCATACCTAATAACCCAGGCCTAATCTAAAGGCACTAAAAGCCCAATATGGTCCAAGTCCTTAAATGACACCTATAGCCCATTATGATCCTGAATCCAAGAAGCCCTAAAGCCTAACAATGGTCGAAATTCAAAAAGACTAGTAGCCTAACATGGCCCAAAAACCTAATAGTCCCAAAAGTGCCCAAGTCACAAAAGTCAACTTAAGTCCACAACTGTTGAGTATTGTTGGATTAGGTGTCTAAGCCTATAACTACAAATGGTATGTGCTAGAATTAACAGTAACACAATCCTTTCGGGCTGCCTTCACACTAGCAACTAGATAGGATGAGTATTGGAGAGAGAGGCTGAATTTATTATTTGGAATAATTAAATGGTATATAAAAACTCACTTTTTTGATGCTCTTCCTTTATAGCCTCAACCTGAGCCTCTCGGATCTTCTCTAAAAGTGGAGTAATCACCGTCATCCTCAAACACATATCCCGGATCATAGCCGCAACCGCCTTGCGGATGAGAGCATCGGCGACCATGTTGGCCTTCCCCGAGTGATAAGGAATCTCGGAATCATACTTCTTCACCACATCCAATTATCTACGTTGCCTCATGATCAGATTCAGCTGATCCATCAAGTACTTCAGGCTCTTGTGATCCATGTAGATAGTACAAAGAACCCTATAGAGGTAATGTCGCCAAATCTTAAGGGCAAACACCACAGCCCCAACTCCAAATCGTGATTCGGATAAGTCGACTAATGAGGCTTCAGTTGCCTCGAAGCATAAAAAACAACACGACCCCGCTGCATCAAAACTATAATCAAACCCATGTTCTAAATGTCACAATAAATCACAAAATCCTCAATACCCTCAGCTAGGATCGGAATCGGAGCCTCGCATAATCGTTGGCTCAAAGTCTCAATTGTTGCCTGCTGCTCTTTCCCCCAATGAAACATAACAGTCTTCTTCGTAAATCGATTTAGAGGAACCGCTATTTTGGAGAAATCCTGAATGAATCTCTGATAATAACCCGCTATACCAAGGAAACTCTGAATCTCAGATGGAGACCTCGAAACTTCCCACATCATCACCACCTCGACCTTGGCCGGATCGACCAGAATACGAATCTGGTTAGCAAAGTGTCCAAGAAAATGCACCTTGCGCAACCAAAACTCATGCTTGAAGAACTTTGCAAGTAATCTCCCCCTCCTTAGAGTTTCCAATACCTCCCTCAGATGCTCCTCATACTTTTCCTGAGTATTAGAATAGATTAGGGTGTCATTAAGAAATATAATCACAGAATTATCCAACATAGGTCTTCATATGTGATTTATGAGATCCATGAATGCGGCGGGGGCATTGGTGAGCCTGAAGGCCATCACCATGAACTCGTAACTACCATAACAAGTTTGGAAGGCCATCTTTTACATATCTTGTTCTATAACACTCACATGATGATAACATGAACATAGATAATTCTTTAAAAACCAAGATACACCTTGAAGTTGGTCACATAAGTCGTCAAACCTCGAGAGTGGAAAAACGGTTCTTCACCGTTAGCTTATTCAACTCGCAATAGTCAATACACATCTGATTCTACCCATCCTTATTCTTCACAAACATGATCGGTACTCACCATGTCGAACTACTCGGCCGAATAAATTCCTTGTCTAACAGCTCCTCAAGCTGACTAGATAACTCATGCATCTCTAGAGGTGCTAACCAATAAGGTGCCTTGGCTATTAGAGTCGCACTAGGAACCAAGTAATTCTGAAACTCTAGTTGCCTCTCTTTAAGCGCTCTAGGTAAGTCATCCGGGAACGCATCTGGATATTGACGTATGACCGGTACATCAACCACTATCGCCTTACCCTTCTTCGGGTATCCATAACATAGGAAATAAATCCATAACAACCTTGCTAAAGATAGCACCTGTCGCTAGTTGTTGAACATAAAATTGACCTATGCTTACCACTCTCTACCTGAATGAGCAACTCTCCCCCACATAGGATCTGGATATGCACCAACTGCTGCTCACAATCTATCACTACCCCATTGGGGCTTAACCAATCCATCGCCACAGTAACGTTGCTCTCACACAGGGGAATAAGAAGTAAATTAATTGGATACCATTCGCTGAAGAACTCCAAGACACAATCCCAATGAACCCTCAATAATCATACATGACTATCATCAACAATCTCAACCTCTAATTGGAAATCCAGCTCCCTTGGAGCATCAACAAACCACTTGTTGAGTGCAAGTGATACAAAGGATCGGGTAGCCTCCGAATCAAACAATACTAAGGCCAAGATACTATTCACAAAGAATGATCCTAAAACAATACACATAGATATAAGCTAAAAAATCAGCATAAATAAAGATATAAAGACAACATATATACCCATGACCACATCAGATGTTGCACGAGCCTCCTCGGTTGTCAATTGAAAAGCCCTAATCCTCTATCGTTGATCCTCAAAGTCCTTAGAGCGGGAGCAGGAACTAGTTCTGGCATTGATAGACTCGGACAACCGTCCTTTTTATTTCCCCTCTGATTACAATGGAAGAAAATTAGACTTGATCACTCGATAGTGGTTATGCAATCCCAACTAAAAGGCCTAGTCTTGTCGCACTTATAGTATCCTGAACCACCAGCACACCTGCAAGATCCGTCTTGTGTCTTTCCGCACTTGCCACAGTGCCTCGGCCCTACTGGCCTCTTGACCTCTAATGAAAAACCATGGCCCTCTTGCTCGAACTCTCTGAGCTATAAACCTGATCTAGATTCCTTTTCCTCTCCTTCTCTAAATCATTCACCCTCTCACTGGCTTGCACTATCATATCCTTCAGTGTCTTGCAACATCTTTTGTAGAACCAATAGCGCCTGATATCAATCCTTAACATCTCCTGCTACCTTGCCTTCTTTATCTCCTCGTTTGCCATATACGGCAGAACCAATAATACCCTCTCACGGAACATAATAGTAATCTATTTCTGCAAATCATTCATTTTTATGAAAATCTACCAAATCCTCTTTTTGAGTTAAGACATACCCGAGAGTATGCCTAAATCCCTCAAACCAAGGCTCTAATACTAGCTTGTAATGTCCCAAAATTTAAGACCAACAATTTTGTTCATATCAATAATAAAATCACCTATCAACCATGTTTACAAACCCTAAAGTAAAAACAAAGTATGTGAATAAAACATCCTAAAAATATAAAAGTCAAGTAAGGCGGAAATCATGGTGTTTGTGTGTGCCATGCGATC
Source organism: Lactuca saligna (assembly GCF_052625555.1). Lineage (NCBI taxonomy): Eukaryota > Viridiplantae > Streptophyta > Magnoliopsida > Asterales > Asteraceae > Lactuca > Lactuca saligna. Next base: position 61,898,457 of record NC_136421.1, on the reverse strand, counting down.
ATCCCGAGCTCTCCCCTTTAATCCAGAAGTACCTGAAACATAAACTGCAAACTATAAGCATAAGGCTTAGTGAGTTCCCCAAAATACCGCATACCATACATATATGCTAGCACAAGGCTGTGTCGAGTCTATTTCACCCCCGAGTCTATTTCAACTGATGCGTTAGTATGAGACCATGCCGGGTCTATTTCACACCCGAGTGTATTTCAATTTATATGTCAGCACAAGATTGTACCAGGTCTATTTCACCGCATATATATATATATATATATATATATATATATATAGAGAGAGAGAGAGAGACAGAGAGAGAGAGATAGAGAGAGAAAGAGAGAGAGAGAGAGAGAGAGAGAGAGAGAGAGAGAGAGAGAAAGAGAGAGAGAGAAAGAGAAAGGTACACATGCATATAACATATACAACAGGAGTCACAAAGACTACAAGAACATAGCATATCCTAATTTCCAAGAGTGTAAGAGAAAACTCCCTTGAATCTGCTATACCAATCAAACAAATGATCGGGTTGCTGAACTGGAAAATCCCAGAGCTAATCAATCAAATAAAACCCTAATTAATAATTGGGCCATCAACCATATCTAAGAACCTAGTTCAATGTCCATCACCCATGACAAAGACAATTTTACACTTTCCTCGCTTGGTCAAACAATTGAGGCCTAATCCAAAGGCAGTAAAAGCCCAATGTGGCCTAACTCCCTAAATGAAAGCTAAAGCCCATTATGAGCCCGAATTGAAGAAGGCCGAAGGCCTAACAATGACCCAAATTCAGAAAGACTAGTAGCCTAATAGCACCCAAAACCCTAATAGTCCAAAAAGAGCACAAGTCGTGGAAGTCAGCGTAAGTCAATAGTTGTTGACTATGCCTAACATACTTAGACTTACGCCTTGCATATGCCACCTTTGGCCAGTACACGTTGCGTACATGCTAGGTACACCCAATGTACTCTACAACATGCCCAACTCGCCATTATGTTCTTAATCGATTAAGCCACAATGTCCTATTCTCATATCTGATCCTGAATGATGTCTTAAGACGTAAAGTTGGCATCTTTACTCTGTTTGTTTCCTTAATGGGACCCAAACTCAATAAAAACGCTTAATAAGAACCCTAACTCATGCATGGTCCAATATAACACAACTAGATTGAATTTTTTTTTAAAAAAAAAGGGACCTCAAAAATGCTAAGTTCTATCATCCCTATCTTCTTGAGTATCTCATACTCCCATGCATGAAATAAAATGACCATAAGAAGCCCGAAAGCAAGTCCTAAATAGCTCTATCAAAATTAACCATCGTGTTAACATCTTTATATCTCTAATAGCTTTCCAAATTCATACATCTTTCCTTAGACAACTCACATGTGTGTCTAAACTAATTCAGAACTTATATTACTAAGTCCTAAATGTTTAGACTAATCGCCAAATCTCACAATTCGAACTATGAAAAGGGATGCCGTAATCATAATCGAATTTGAGAATGCAATTTACATAATCTCTATCTCCTCAAAATCTCTCTTAGTGAAAGTGTTTCCTTACAATCATTTTCATGAAGAAGAGAAACCTTATGACACTTAGATTTTATCATGCATGTGTTCCTATCCATGTAAATTTGTCGTAACCATAATCGTGAGATAATGTTTGTGACAAATCCAAACTCTTATGGACAGAACTTGTTCATTCTTGATTTCTTGCCATCAAGGGTCCCACCATTGCTTCCAAGTTATTTAGCAGCTCACCTATACTAGTCAATGTACTTTCATTGAACATGGTGTTTGCCCTTATGCAGTCTATTGAGAACTCGTAGAACTCATATGCATAGTTTGCTAAACCGAAATGACACAGAAACAAGAATATGTCAACATGATGGGTTACAAACCTCAAGTCGTGTGCTAGTGTTTAATAATAGGTTTACTCTTGATTAGTTCTTGGAACTTTTCAAGATCATTTAGACTCCCACTGACCTCTTGACATATGCAATTCTCTTGTCAAGAAAACATTTCTTGACAAACAAATATTCAAGAGTTAGTGCGGATTTTTATCAAGACAAACACTATACACAATTGGTATTAGTTGGTCTTTGTCTCATCCAAGACATCACAATTTACCAATTTCAAACGTGCAAGAGTAAGAAAAATAAATTTTTTTACTTCACATTTGAATAGTGTGTTAGAACTCCTTAAGATGTGTTACTCAATTCACAATCTTGGAGTATGATTCTAAGACTTGATTTTGGAATGAAGTACGACTCATCCTTTTGATTTAACCATTTCAACAATATCTGATTCCTCTTCTTAGCCATACTAGTGCACTAAGTGATGGGTTTTAGCCATATGAACACTCCTATGAGCACATACAAAACCCTAATGCTTGGATCTAGGTTTCTCTAATTGAACATGCATGAATCCAAGACTTATAATGGTTATTCTAGCATAATAACAAAGATAAATAAGAGTTATAAGTTTACCTTGAATCATTTGTTTGATCTTCTTGTTCTTGGAGCTTTAGAGTCACAATTGTCACTCCTCTAATGGCTTACAAACACCAACTACCAAGAGGATGATTTGAGACAGTGGGGAGGGACTTAGAAATCGGCCAGGGTTTCCTTAGAAACAAGATGTGTCGATTTCCATGACCCCAAGGGTCTATTTATACTTGTAAGGCTCCTAGGGTTTCACCTTTAAACCCTAATTGGATAACTTAAGCCCTAAGCAATCCTAATCCCTTTATGATAACCCTTGGATGAATTTTGGTCTATCCTAAGCCATAAAATCGTCCACTATATTATCCATAAGGACTTATAGTCTAATGTATAACTATCACACATTTGACAGTTTAAGCCCTTCTATTTAATTAATCTCTTTAAGTCACCAAATTAATTCCTAATTAATTTATGACTTATATTAATCAAATAATAATATTATTCCTTATAATATTTCAACTCTCATTGTAAATCATCCTATCAAGTTGCTATGGTGAAGGCAACCCAAAAGGACCATGCTCAATCGGGTCAAATAGTTGCTTAATATAGTTGCAGCCTTAGACACTATTCCAACAGTCTCCTACTTGGATAAGTCTAGTAACTATATACACCGATTAGCAATCGTAGCTCTCAAAGACGCTATCAAACTCTGATCTAATCAATCTTGTCCTTTATATAAGGGATCGTACAGTCCTCTGTATAGATATCATGCTGACATTTATATGGAACCCATTGTCTAGCATTTGGTTTCTCGATCTCAGATTTATTTGACATAGAACTTAATCGAACACATCAATATAGTTTTGACCGGGCCCGGCACATAAGTCAAATCAAATCATCGAGTGTCCGAGATATCGCTTTTACCTTCTTAGAATAAAAGTAACATATAAACTTCGACTTATATGCATTTACTTATTCATTAACCAACTATACACAACAATGTGTTTTATAACATCAAGTTACTGATATAGTTTCGCACCATCAATGTACAATCAATTAGCAAATAACAAACCATATATCTAGGTTTTAAGACTATAAGATATTATCGTCTTGTGATCACCCTTTTTGTCATATTCCATAAGGTGATTCCAGCAAGCGTGGGTTTGTTCCAATGCTCAAAACTAGTTCATAAGCACTCATGAACGTTGTAGAAACCTTTTGCTATGTCTAATACCATTTAGACAATCTACACACCAATTCATAACAATCCTCATTCATACCTACTTCCAACATATGAAAGATTGTGGACATTTGAATAATTCGATTATTCTTAATAAACTCAATTATTCTGGAAGTCAAAACATGCAAAGTGAAACAATACTTAAATGATTAACATAGGATAGTAACTTTACTTATAAATAATACTCTTTTATTTAATCATCAAATGTTAATTACATTTATCTATTATACGTTTCTAAAACTATCTAATCTATACTAATATCATCCTTCAGCCCAATGCTCCTAGTATGCTGCAAGTGCTTAACCCTGCTCAGTCCCTTCGTAAGCGGATCTGTTGGGTTATCTTCTGATGATATCCTTTTCACCACGAGTTGTCCTTCTTCTACACGATGTCTTATAAAATGATATTTTCTGTCGATATGTCGAGATCTACCATGATCCCTCGGTTCCTTGGTCAAAGCAACCGCTCCTTCATTATCACAAAAAATATCCATGGGCTCCTTTATGGTAGGTACAACTCCAAGATCACCAATGAAGTTCTTTAACCATATTTCCTCTTTCGATGCTTCGCTCGCTGCGATGTACTCTGATTCGCACGTTGAATCAGCTACGGTTTCCTGTTTGGAACTTTTCCAAGTTACTGCTCCTCCATTCATGGTAAAGACCCAGCCCGACTGCGAATGGTAGTTGTCCTTGTTGGTCTGAAAGTTGGCGTCACTATACCCTCGCACCTTCAAGTCATCACTCCCTCCGAGGACTAAAAACCATTCCTTGGTCCTCCGAAGGTACTTAAGGATATTCTTCACCGCAATCCAATGGGCTCTGCCAGGGTTCCCTTGATATCTGCTAACCATGCTCAAAGCAAAGGCTACATTAGGGCAAGTACAAGTCATAGCATACATGATTGAGCCAACTGCGGAAGTATATGGTACTCGGCTCATTTCATCCATCTCGGCTTCGGTACTCGGACTTTGAGTCTTACTCAACTTGGCATTATATTGTATCGGTAATTCTCCCTTCTTCGAGTTTTCCATACTAAAACGTTTTAGTACCTTATCTAAGTAAGTGTTCTGACTAAGACCTATTAGTCTCTTACTTCTTTCTCTCACTATCCTTATTCCCAAAATATAGGAAGCCTCTCCGAGGTCCTTCATAGTGAAGCACTTCCCGAGCCAGGACTTAATCTCCTGCAGTGTTGGGATGTCGTTTCGTATGAGCAGTATGTCATCCACATACAAAACGAGAAAGCTAACTATACTCCCACTAGCTTTGACATATACACATGATTTATCATCACTTCGTACAAATCCAAACTCTTTGACTTTCTCATCGAAGCAAAGATTCCATCTGTGAGATGCTTGCTTAAGTGCATAAATGGACTTCTCAAGCTTACACACTCTATTTGGATACTTTGGATCAACAAAAAACCCTCTGGCTGAGCCATGTAAACATCCTCAGCCAACTTCCCATTAAGGAAAGTGGTTTTGACATACATTTTCCAAATCTCATAATCATGAAATGTGGCAATCGCTAGCATCACTCTAATAGATTTTATCTTCGCAACTGGTGAGAAGGTTTCATCATAGTCAACTCCGGGAGTTTGAGTAAAACCCTTCGCAACCAACCACGCCTTATATGTGTGTACATTTCCATCCACGTCGGTCTTCTTCTTGAAGGTCCATTTGCACCCAACGGTCTTACGTCCGGTTACATTATCAACCAAATTCCAAACTTGGTTGTCATACATGGACTGGATCTCGCTATCCATTGCCTCTTTCCACTTCGCAGACTACAGGCCTGCCATGGCTTCCTTATAGCTATTAGGTTCATCTAGGTTTATTAGTGTACTATCACTAATATACGTGTCCCCTTTGGTAGTAATATGAAAACCATATAACTGGGGTTGAACTCTAACTCTTTCGGAATGTCTAAGAGGTAAGGACTCGTCAATTGGTTCAACCGGAGTTTCCTCCTCGGGTTGAGTGCCAGCGATAGAGGTTCCTTCATCTATCGACTCTTGAATCTCTTCAAGCTCGATTTGCCTCTCACTGTCTCCTTGGCTTATGATTTCTCGCTTTAGGAAAACTCCTCTCCGTGCAACAAAGACAACATCGTCCTTCGGTCTATAGAAGAGATATCCAAAGGATTTATGCGGGTAGCCGATGAAAATACATCGCTCACTACGAGGTTCGAGTTTATTGTGAGTATCTCGTCTTACGAAAGCCTCGCAACCCAAAACCTTGATATGTGAAAACGAGGGAGCTTTCCCTGTCCACATCTCGTGAGGTGTTTTGGTAACCTTCTTAGTAGGGACTCGTTTAAGGATGTGGGCGGCAGTCTCTAAGGCATACCCCTAGAATGAGATACATAGTGAAGCACGACTCATCATAGAGAGAACCATGTCCAACAAGGTTCAATTACGCCTTTCTGCCACACCATTCAATTGTGGTGTCCTAGGTGGTGTCAATTGTAAAACTATTCCACACTCCTTGAGGTAATCGTGGAATTCAAGACTTCGGTACTCTCCTCCTCGATCGGATCTAAGCATCTTGATTTTCCTGGCTAATTGATTCTCCACTTCATTCTTGAACTCTTTGAACTTTTCAAATGTTTCTGACTTTTGCTTGACTAAGTAGATATACCCATATCTACTATAATCATCGGTAAAAGTCACATAGAAGCGGTTCCTGTTGGGTTTTGAGCATTCTAACACTCCTATGGTGTACATGCAACCCTATAAACCTTGGATCTATGTTTTTTCTATTATACATGCAAATAAGAACTTTCCAAGGCTTTAATCCTAACTAGCATAGTATGAGGTTCTTATTCTACAAAGTACTAGTTAGATGACATACCTTTTGATGTAGCTTGATGTCTTCAAGCTTTAAGAGCTTATCCCTAATAGTGTGGAAGCCTCAAGTGGAATCACAAATCACCAAAACACCTTGGAAGACTTTAGAGAATATGGATACTTGGTTCTCTCTAGTGAAATCGGCTAGCCCTTCTTAGTGTACCCACACTAGTGCCAATTTCACCAACCAATGACATCTTTATATAGTATGGAGACTAGGGTTAAACCCATGACCTTTCATTTCATATGATCCATGGGTTAAACACTCCATGGACTATCCATGAGAGCTTAGCCCAACCTAAACGAACTTGGCCCATTCCATATATATAAGAGTCCATATTTAATTAGTTCATTTTGATCACTTAATTAATTCTAAATTAATTCTTGATCAATACTAATTAAATAATATGATTCCATATTAATATATTAGAACTTATAATATGTTAATATTAATCATAAATATACTATTCTCAAAAGACTATCCATATAAATTGTGTTGGTGAAGTGCAATCCAAATGGACCATGCTGGGTCGGGTCAAGTACATACCAAATATAGTTATGGACTTAGACATTAATCCAACAGTCTCCCACTTGGATAAGTCTAAAACTATTATTGAGTATGACTTCAAAACCTAACCGGCAATCGTAGCTCTTAAAGCCACTGTCGAACTCTGATCTTGTCAATGAACTTGTCCATTAGATAAGGGATCATATATTCCTCCATTCTAGATATCATATGGACTGAGACATGGATTATAATCATTCTCTCTGTCCATTTGTTATTTCCCGATTTCTGATTTATGACGACTGGCTAATTGAACAAATCAAATCAGTCCTGGCCCGACCGAGCACTTCCATTTGTCATCATCAAATCATCGAGGGGCCCACAGATATCGCTTTTATCCCGAAGGTAAAAGGAATGGATAAACTTCGACTCATATGGCTTGTTCTACTACTTGTTGAATCATACACAAAGGCACGTTTTATAGCACCGAGTTACCAAATGCATTTTCGTGCAATCAATGTACAACCAACTCATAGTAACAACTCATATATCTAGGTTTGAAGAATATAAGATATTATCGTCTCATGATCACTCGTGATAAAATCCATGAAGTGATTCCAATGAGCACGGGTTGAATCCAATACTCAGAACTTATGTAGCCCTTTGTCCAACACCTTAGACCTCTACAAGCCAACCCATGACAGTCTTAATTCATATTTACTTCCAACATATGACCGACTATGGATGGTTTGAATAACTTAGTCATTCCGGAAGAATAACCTAGTTTATTCGGGAAGTCAAGACATGCAAAGTGAAACACAATAATAATTGAATCCAATATGGTATCAAAACCTATGAACATAAATAAAACATCTTTTATTTATCACCATATGATTACACATTATTCATTGTATACTGTTTCAGCTATCAACTTTATTCTTGAATTTAAAACAATAGTTGTCCCATGCTCCAAGCATGTACACTATGTTTTCTAAACACTAGTCATGCCATACACCAAGTATGCATACTATGTTTGTCAATGATCTTTACTTTGTGAACTAGATCAATTGAACATAACTTCAATGATTCTCTTTTCACACTCCCAAATCCTTACTGCAAATGCAAGAATTCCAAATTCATGCCATTTACTGAAATCTGTTAGATTCTAAACTTATATGCATTGATCCTCTTGTAACGATTATGCACAAATTCACAAGGACTTGGCAACAATCATTACAGAGTATTCCAAAGGAGATCAACTCCTTGGAAACATCCTTCTTGCATTAAGTTTCCTAATCTTAAACATATTGAAAATTCTAACTTTGAAACATTTCCAGATTCCATTTTGACTATCACTTCTGAACAAGAGTTGCCTCCTTACAGATTATGTCAATATGGTCCTTCCAGAATTATCACTATACTTCCAACTGTCTTTGAGTAACCAATCTTTGGTAAACCTTAGATTGTCCTCGACAATTGTTTAATCCTTTTAGTCATATCCAGTTCTAAACCTTTTCCCTTCTTAATGCCCCACGCATTTGGAAAATTTTAGAAAGGATGAATATAGCACATGTAATCGATCCTATATCCGAAGCATATGGAACACGATTCATGATGTCTCACATAAAGACTAAACCAGTCTTTTGCTATAACATTTCCATTTCTATTTGCCAAGTTCTCATAATTCAGATTATGAAAAGGGATGCCGTAATCATAATCAAATTTAAGAACGCAAATAATGGACCCATATACAGAATTTCCTTATGTTGAGCCATTCCAACATGAAATTCATATATATTTCCTTGACTGAATGATTAAAGCCTCACGATCTAAGCTTATAGATTTGAGATGAAGTATAATTTCCTCTCCCTTAATTATAGCAAAACAACTCTTTCCCAATTGAAACTTTTGTTTTCTATAATTAACATTGCTAACTTGTAATACTTATCATAATTATCATGCTCCCACTAACATGATGATTATTAGCATAACACTTATGCTCCCACTAGCTTTGACATGTACTCAGAAATCAGTTGACTTTCTTACCAAAGTTCAGATTTCTGATACTAGATGAAAATCATACACCTTCCCTTATATAGCACACTTGTGTGTCTAAACAATTATGAAGAGGGATGCCGTAATCATAATGGTTAGACCTTTTTGCCACTTCTCACAAGTCCAGGTTAGTGTGCCGGTAAACCACAGATGCTCCACTAACGACTTTGAGAATGCAAATATCACAATTGCTATCTAGCTAAAATCTACTTAGTGAAAGTGTTTCCTCACCATCATTTTCATGAATCGGAGAGAAACCTTATGACACTTAGATTTAATGGTGTATGTGTTCTTATCCATGTGAATTATCAAAACCATAGTCACAAGACAAGGATAATGACAAATCCAAACTCATATGGACTAAACTTAATCTTAATTTCTTGCCACCTGACATCTCAAGGGACTGCCATTGCTTCCAATTTGTTGTGCAACAAGTTGAGAACTCTAAGAACTCATATGCAAAGCCAACTTTAACTGGAATGGGCACAAAATATGTCAACACGATAGGTTATAAACCTCAAGTCGTGTGCTAGTGAAGGACTTCAGGTTTTATTCTTGATTAGTTCTTGAGACTTTCAAGACCTTTAAGACTCCCACTGTCCTCTTGACCTATAAGACTCCCTTGTCAAACATCCAAGAGATAGTGTGGATTCTAACCAAGACAAACACTTCACACAATTAGCCTAAGTTGGTCTTTGTTTTATCCAAAACATCACAACTTACCAATTTTAAATGTACAAGAGTCGATAGCTTTTACTCTTACATTTGACTTGTGTTTTTAAACCTTCTCTAAGACATATCATTCAAATTACAATCTTGGAGTATGACTCTAAGACTTGTATTGGAATGAAGTATGACTCATCTTCTTGATTTAACTACTTCAAAATTTCAAGTTCCTCTTCTTTCCTTAGAGAACTAATTTTGATATGGTTTCTTAATCATTAAGATGATCACAAAACTGATACTAAAGTACTCTCCCATCTTTTCAGATTTGAGAAACTTTTATCCTTCTACCTAATTTGATTCTTCTTATTCGCTCTGCCATACATTGGAACCTTTTCCAATGTCTCAGAGTTACACTTAAGCTTGTAAGTATAATCATATTTACTGAGCTTTAGTAAACTATGACGAATAGTCTTTTCAATCTTTTGTGGTGGACTTAATCAATGCACATGACTATGTACTCGATCCCTTAGTCCATTACTTGACTCACACATCCATGTGAATAAGTAGTTAGTCTTAATTTTCTAATACTTGAAAGTTCTCATTCATCATGTTATACAACTTGCATGATTCCAAGTTTCGGTCCAATTGTAACTTGGGTGATGAGAATCTTTCCTTATTTGGTAAATTTAGACATTACCACAAATGAATGAATCAATTTCATATATCTACTCTTGCTACTAATGGAATCATATAAGCAACAATTTTTCCTCAAATGCCATTGTAAGGATATTTTAAAATAAATAAAATCAAAAATTTTCTTTTATTTTAAAACTTTGCGGAAAAACTTATCCTTACAATCCATATGAAAACTTGTTGTTATCTATTCCTAAGCAAGATCTCATAACTCCTAAGAAGTAGCTCAAGAATCCAATCTTCAAACTATGCGATAGAAATCCATCTACACGATCAGATTCAGCATACTCTTTCTTTAAGTTTCTTCCCTTTTCTTTGATTCTTAAAACATCACCATGTGACCCAGTCACACCATGTATCAGGAATCTCAGAATAGAAACTTAGCAGAGTTAGATAGTGGACTTTACCTGAAGTAGAGTCAAACTTATTGACTTTAACATCCTTAGGTAAAATTAGGTAGCTTCGCAACTAATGCCCCTTCCTTTGGCAATATAAACATATGGACCCTTTGGTAATGAAACATGGGACTATCACAGACTTAGCCTTTTCTCTTTACCATTTGATCAACCTAGTTGACTATGGTCAATCCCTTTCCTTGGGAAGAGAATGCTTTTTCTGTATTTCCAGTGTCACCATTGTCAATGTCCATAAAGTTTTAGGAAGTTGATCTTAGCAAATAGATAAGATCATTAAGGGTCTTGTCATAGTCTGTTTCGTAGGTGTTCCAAAAGAACTCACTATGTGACTTAGAAAGTAGTTGAACCACCAACTTTCTCAAGACTTTCACACCCAACTCTCCCGACTTGTCAATATGTGACTACATCTACAAGATGTGATCACACCTAGACCTTGCCTTGCCAATAGGGCTTAAGTGACTTTGAACTTGTGGGTTAGGGAGAATAATTTGAGGAGGTGAAAGAATTATGATTTCCAAGGGACATCATCTTCATTTAGGAAAGCTTGTTTCAAGAGATTTGGGAAGATCATAAATGTCTAAACCAGACATGTTTTGGGAGATATTCAAGACAATTGATCTAAAGTCCTTAATATGACACCCAATCTGAAATATTAAGGCTAGGACCCAACAAACTATTTTATAACTTAGAAGAGGGATGCCGTAATCCAAACTATAAAATATTTGAAGGTAGGTGAATGATGATTCACCAATTTCCACCATGAAAACGAAATAATAATTAGGTTTTAATTGGTTTTGAAACTCCTAGATCTTTGAGATTCATTGAACTGTTCAATGGCATGTTTCAATCTCGAGTGTTCCCTTCAGGTTTTGTGACTGGGATGCCGAGGATCACAAAACAAGGTGTGAAGTAACCATGCAAATTACTTGGTACCCTTAAGTGTTTACCGCTCAACCGATGTGCCGGTTAACCACATACGCTCCATCGATACTATGATAAACATTAAGTTACCCTTTGCCTACCTTGTTAAATATGAGTTAGTGTGCCGGTTAACCACACACGCTCCACTAACCGACTTAAACAAAGTGCAAAGTGTAATTTCATGGATTAGCACCTTATTCACATTTTCCTAAGTAACTAAGATTGGGAATTATTAAGAGTTTAGTTACTTAGTATTTATCATTAATACTTTTAATGAAGAGAGAATTATAGTCCTGTCAAACCCGTTCGGCTAACGACCCTCCACCGGTCAAGCAAACGGTGGGTGAGAATGGACACCCATTAAGTTGCCATTTTATAGGCAACAACCTTATACCCACCTTATAGACCGGCTTCATGAATGACGCGTACTAGCGGTAAGACTGACTTTACTCTTATACATATATATATTATTAACTTATAATATTATAAAGTATAAGAGTTGAATTTTAACTTTTAAAATTCTAAGGGCTGACTTGGAATTTAAAGTATTCATAAGAGAACACTTTTCAAATTCCAAAACTTGAGGGCAAGTTTTGAAATTATTCAAAACTAATTAATTCCATAACTTATGTGTTTAAAGTAGTTTTAATCTAAAAAGTCTTCAACTTCCATAACTTGAGGACAAGTTATGGAAGACTTTAAACTAATAAAAGAATTAACTTCATCTTTATTTTGTAACTTATGGAATTAATTAATTAATTAAGGTTACACATTTTATTACTTAATGAAGTGACTCTTGAACATCCATAACTTGAGGACAAGTTATAGAGTCATAAAACCATTCAATGAGACAAGACTCTTCATTTTTGTAACCTTTGCCAACTTTTATGAGTTTTATGAAACTTAAATGTGACTTTTCATATAACTTGAGGACAAGCTACAAAAACACATTTTAGAATCAACTCTTAGATTAATTTGGATTGAAAACAACTATTTCACTCAACTTTACTATTAATCTAAGCAACTCATAAGAACAAGATAATTCAAATCAAACTTTTTTATGTAATTAGTCTAAACCTTAAACTAATACAAAACATGAATCTATTGACAATTATCTTTGAAATTGGATTAGCATGAACATTATCACATCAAAAACAAGTTTATAAGTTCAAAAACATCTTAGGGTAATGTTCCTAGTCCATTTCTAGCCAAAAAAGTCGAATATATGGTGTCTGGGGCTCCAACTCGTCGAGTGCACGAACCAACTCGGCGAGTTGGATGCTTTTTGCCTTGGACTCGGCGAGTCCATTCATGGACTCGGCGATTCTGCTAGGCAGACAACATCAAAACTCGATTTTTCAGCTCCATTTGCAAGTATAACAAGAAAACAAGCCTAGTCTCTGATACCATTGTTGGGTTTTGAGCATTCTAACACTCCTATGGTGTACATGCAATCCTATAAACCTTGGATCTATGTTTTTTCTATTATACATGCAAATAAGAACTTTCCAAGGCTTTAATCCTAACTAGCATAGTATGAGGTTCTTATTCTACAAAGTACTAGTTAGATGACATACCTTTTGATGTAGCTTGATGTCTTCAAGCTTTAAGAGCTTAGCCCCAATAGTGTGGAAGCCTCAAGTGGAATCACAAATCACCAGAACACCTTGGAAGACTTTAGAGAATATGGATACTTGGTTCTCTCTAGTGAAATCGGCTAGCCATTCTTAGTGTACCCACACTAGTGCCAATTTCACCAACCAATGACATCTTTATATAGTATGGAGACTAGGGTTAAACCCATGACCTTTCATTTCATATGATCCATGGGTTAAACACTCCATGGACTATCCATGAGAGCTTAGCCCAACCTAAACGAACTTGGCCCATTCCATATATATAAGAGTCCATATTTAATTAGTTCATTTTGATCACTTAATTAATTCTAAATTAATTCTTGATCAATACTAATTAAATAATATGATTCCATATTAATATATTAGAACTTATAATATATTAATATTAATCATAAATATACTATTCTCAAAAGACTATCCATATAAATTGTGTTGGTGAAGTGCAACCCATATGGACCATGCCGGGTCGGGTCAAGTACATACCAAATATAGTTATGGACTTAGACATTAATCCAACAGTTCCCATCCTTTGTGGTTGATCTAAACGGTCCACATACATAGGTATGTATTAGGTCCAATAAACCCTTACCCCTTTCACACATACTAGTGAAGGGTGACTTAGTCATCTTTCCAAGTAAACAAGATTCGCACGTGTCATCTTCCCTAAGTCGAATGACTCCAACACTCTATCCTTTTGGAGTTGGGCTATGCGCTTCATGTTGACATGTCTAAGACGACAATGCCACAAGGATGCTCTATCCATACTATTGGAAGAATCCATGCATAAAACATCATTTCCTAGGTTATCTACAATCATAACAGTTTCATAAATTCCATTACATGGTATTGCTTCAAAATATAAGACACCATTTAGATAAGCACAAATAGAACCATTCTCATTATTAAAAGAAAATCTAAATCCTTGTCTAAACAAACCATGAAATGAAATGATGTTTCTTGCCATTTCTGGCGAATAGCAACAATTGTTCAAATCTAAAGATAAACCATTCCTAAGCACTAGAGAAGACACTCCAATCTTGGTCACATGCGACGATCTTCTGTTCCCCATGATTAGATTTATTCTTCCATGCTCCACATCCCTATTTCTTCTTAGTCCCTGCAATTCAGAACAAATGTGGTAACCACACCCGGTATCGAGGACACAAGAAATAGCATGAGATGAATCACTAGATTTAATTGTATATATACCTGCGAAAGACGGCTTGATCTTTCCTTCCTTGATAGCTTGCAGGTACTCTAGGTAGCTTGTCTTCCAATGCCCTATTTTATGGAAATGATGGCACTCTGCCTCCTTTGGGTTAGAAGTAGGCTTAGCGGGATCAACTTTTGTCCCACTAGAGGAGAAACCATCTCGGGACTTTCCCTTGCGGTGGCTCTTAGACGGAGCCTTCCTCTTCTTGCCTCTTCCTTACCCAATGGCCAAAACAGGAGCAGCGGGTGGATTGGGAGTAGGTGTAATGGACTTGTCCTTAAGATTGCTCTCAGCAACTCTAAGGAGACCTTGGAGCTTGCTTAGGGTGACCTCTTCTTTGTTCATGTGGTAGGTCATCCTAAATTGGTTGTAACACGGAGGCAATGAGTGAAGCACCATGTCGATTGCTAAGTCTTCCCCAAAGTCAACATTTAACTTGCGAAGACGATCGACATACCTTTGCATCTTTTGCAGGTGCACGGTTAGAGATTCACCATGACCCATCTTAGCGGCGATCATGTTTGTGAAGATCTCGTAACGTTCTTGCCTTGCGTTTTGGTGGTATCTCTCCAACAAGTCTTGGTGCATTTCGTACGGATACATGTCCTCGTAGGACTTTTGGAATTCGGAGTTCATAGTGGCTATCATGATGCAATGAACCTTCGTTGCATCATGCTCATGAGTTTCAAAAGCGGTGATTTCTGCCGGAGTAGCGATTTTAGGATTGATCTTCTCGAGCTTCTCATCGATGACATACTCCTTGTCCTCGTAGCGAGCGATCGTGCGAATGTATCTTATCCATTCGCTAAAGTTCGTTCCATCGAAAGTCACCTTTTGGCAAAGGCTCATCAATGTGAACGAGCTAGCAGCAGCATTGTTCGCGTTCGATATCTACAAATAGAAAGGACAAAGATAGATTCGAATTTGGATCCCTAATTATCACCCAATAAGAAAATTAGGGCTAGGATCCAACAAAAATATTTACATATTAGAAAAGGGATGCCGTAATCTAACATGCAAACAATTTGAAGGTAAGTGAATGACGATTCACTAATTCTCCACCATGAAAACATAACTTTAAGTTCTAAATGTATTGAGAATTCCTTGGTTTGGATGAGATTCATTGAACTTTTCAATGGCATGTTTAAATCTCGATATGCCCCTCTCATTTGTGACTGGGATACCGAGGATCACAAAGTGGGTGTGAATTACCATGCAAATTCACATGGTGCCTTCATTGTAACGATCACTTATTCGACGTGCCGGTAAACCACACATGCTCCATCGAACTATGATAAACAATGAATCACCATTTGCCTTCCTTCGCCTAGAACCAATTAGTGTGCCGGTAAACCACACACGCTCCACTAACGTCTTAGCAAGGGTGCAAAGTGTAATTTCATGAGATTGCATCAATTCACTTTTCCTAAAAATAACTAGGATTGGGAATTTTGAAAAACATGTAGTTACTTTGTATTTCATATTATACTTTTAATGAGGGGATGAGGTTGCCCTATCCTACCCGTTCGGCTAACGAACCTCCACCGATCAAGCAAGCGGTGGGTGTGAGTGTACACCCATTAAGCGCCATTTTATAGGCAGCAACCTTATACCCACCTTGTAGACCGGTTTCGTGAATGAGACCTACTAACAGTAAGACTCGCATTTTAGTTATACATATATATATATATATATATATATATATATATATATATATATATATATATTAATCTTGTAATATTATATTAGTATAGGGTTTAATTTTAAACTTGTAAAATTCTAGGGTTTGAAATTTAAATTTTACAAATTAAACTTTTAATCACAAAACATAAATTTCAAAACTTGAGGGTAGGTTTTAAACTTCTCAAAACATAAAGGATCAAATAACAAATAATCTAAATTAATATTTAATCACATAATTATCCATATTTGATTTATTTAATTATTTCTTGCAATACAATTTACCAATTTAATTAGAATAATTAGTCAATTATCACATAAGGAAACTAATATTTAATTGATTGATAAATATCTTCAATTAGGTCAAGGATATACTCAAATATATCAAAAACTCGGATTTATATTGACCTAATATGATTAAGGTAAGTTTCAAAAGGATAAACAGCAAGAAATCCTGAAATTAGCTCTTTCTGACGCTCGAACTCGCCGAGTACCACAATGGACTCACCGAGTTGAGGCCTACTCGCCTAGTCCACTATGGAACTCGCCGAGTTCATCAGGCAGGAACACAAAAATCGAATTTTGCAAGCATCAAACAAGTAACTAATGCATCAATTCAATAGAAACCAATCTAGGCTCTGATACCACTGATGGGTTTTAGCCATATGAACATTCCTATGAGCACATACAAAACCCTAATGCTTGGATCTAGGTTTCTCTAATTGAACATGCATGAATCCAAGACTTATAATGGTTATTCTAGCATAATAACAAAGATAAATAAGAGTTATAAGTTTACCTTGAATCATTTGTTTGATCTTCTTGTTCTTGGAGCTTTAGAGTCACAATTGTCACTCCTCTAATGGCTTACAAACACCAACTACCAAGAGGATGATTTGAGACAGTGGGGAGGGACTTAGAAATCGGCCAGGGTTTCCTTAGAAACAAGATGTGTCGATTTCCATGACCCCAAGGGTCTATTTATACTTGTAAGGCTCCTAGGGTTTCACCTTTAAACCCTAATTGGATAACTTAAGCCCTAAGCAATCCTAATCCCTTCATGATAAACCTTGGATGAATTTTGGTCTATCCTAAGCCATAAAATCGTCCACTATATTATCCATAAGGAATTATAATCTAAAGTATAACTATCACACATTTGACAGTTTAAGCTCTTCTATTTAATTAATCTCTTTAAGTCACCAAATTAATTCCTAATTAATTTATGACTTATATTAATCAAATAATAATATTATTCCTTATAATATTTCAACTCTCATTGTAAATCATCCTATCAAGTTGCTATGGTGAAGGCAACCCAAAAGGACCATGCTCAATCGGGTCAAATAGTTGCTTAATATAGTTGCAGCCTTAGACACTATTCCAACACTAAGATGTCCTTTGAGGATTAATTGTGATATGATTTCATAATCAACAAGACTATCATAAAACACGATACATAAGTACTCTCCCTTCTTCTTAGATTGGAGAAAGTTTTATCTTTTTGCCTAATTGATTCTTCTTATTCGTTCTACCATACATTGAAACTTTTCAATGATTCATAATTACACTTAATCTTGTAAGCATAACCACATTTACTAAACTTTTAGTAAATGATGGCGAATAATGTTATTGTTCTTTGTGGTGGACTTGACTAGTGCACAACATTGTGTACCAGTTCTCCTAGTCCTTCACTTGACTCTTTGTCAAGGAATTAGTCTTAATTTTCCAAATATGAAGATTCTCATTCATCATACAATACAATTTGTATGATTTCAAGTTTCTGTCCAATTGAAACTCGGGCGACAAGAATCTTTCCTTATTTGGTAAATTCTCAACATTTCCACAAATAAAATAACTAAGAATCACACCCATTTCAACATTGCTAAAACTAGAAATACACAAACGTCAATTTTTCATACATGTCATTGCAAGGAAATAAATAAATAAGACAAAAATCAAAATTTATTTTATTTATAAAAGGTGCGGAATAACTTATCCTTACAATGCAATTCAAATGAAAACTACGCTATTACATATTCCTAAGAAATTCTAAAAATCCGATCATCGAATCATCCGATCGAAATCCATTTCTTCACGATCAGACTCAACTCACTTATCCTTTAAGCTTCCTCTGTTTTCTTCGATCCTACAAAACATCAAATGTAATGTTATCACATCATGCATTAAGAATCAAAAAATAGGAACTTATAGAGTTAGTTAATGGATTTTACCTGAAGTAGAGCCATACATCTTGACTCTCCCATCTCTTAGATCTCTCAGGTAAACAGGGTAGCTTCGTCTCTAATGCCCCATCTTTTGGCAATAAAAGCAAATTGACTCCTTTGGAACAACACACATAACTACCTCGGACTTTTCCTTTATCTTATGGTCAAACTTTTCGACCATGGCATGCCTTTCGTTGCCATTGCCTATGTCTATGGAGGTTTGGAAGGCAGATCTACCAATCAACTTTGCTTCTCCAGTGCGCCAAATCATTGTTGATTCAGCAGCAACAAGCAAATAGGTGAGATCGATAAGGGTTACATCGTGGTCTATCATATAGTACTCTCTTACGAACTCACTATATGAGTCGGGAAGCGATTGAAGAACCTAGTCAACAGCCAACTTCTCACAGACAACAAATCCCAACATTCTTAACCTGTCAATGTGCAACTTCATCTCTAAGACGTGTGCACACACTAACTTTCCTTCTTTGTGTTTACTTGCCAAAAAGGCTTGAGTGAGCTTGAACTTTTCAAGCCTTTGAACTTGTGGTTCAAGGAAAATAATAGGAAGAGGTGGAGGAAGTGAAGCATGATCTCTTGTTCCTCGATCGAATCATGGAATATCATCTTCATGTGGAAAGCTTGTTCCAAGGGTTTTGGGAATACCATAGTTGTCATACTTTGACATCTACAAAACGGGAGAAAATTTAAATTAGTTGATTGAATGAGTTCTTAATAAAACACCTAAATGAGATATTAAGGCTAGGACCCAACACAATATTCTACAATTTGGAAGAGAGATGCCGTAATCCAAATTGCAGAACATTTGAAGGTAAGTGAATGACGATTCACTAATTTTCCACCATGAAAAACAAAAAAGAGATTAAGTTTTAAATGTATTGAAAACTCCTAGATCCTTTGAGATTCATTGAATTTTTCAATGACATGTTTAAATCTCGATATGCCCCTCGATTTTGGATTGGGACGCCGAGGATCACAAAACATGGTATGAATAACCACACAAATATACATGGTGCCCCCAATGTTACAATCACCTATTCGTTGTGCCAGTTAACCATACGCACTCCATCGAACTATGACAAATATCGAGTCACCCTTTGCCACCTTTGTTTAGAGCCCATTTAGTATGCCGATTAACAACACACGCTCCACTAACGTCTTCGCAAGGGTACAAAGTGTAATTTGATCTTTGTCATCTCCATCGAACTTCAATCACAATATTTAGTATTTCAACGTGCCCCCAATGTTACAATCACCTATTCGTTGTGCCAGTTAACCATACGCACTCCATCGAACTATGACAAATATCGAGTCACCCTTTGCCACCTTTGTTTAGAGCCCATTTAGTATGCCGATTAACAACACACGCTCCACTAACGTCTTCGCAAGGGTACAAAGTGTAATTTGATCTTTGTCATCTCCATCGAACTTCAATCACAATATTTAGTATTTCAACACAACACGTCATACATTTTTCAAAATCTAAACCATAACACCTTAACCCGATCTGAAATAAACGAGTTGATATGAAATTATACAAAAGATAAGCGGCTAAAATTAGAATAATGTCTATCTAGTTTTTGGTCTAAATATTCGGGCAAACATATTACATAAGGTTTACAATATAGGTACGACATTTTGTAGCATCTGTCTTTACAAAATTAAGCTTTGAAGAGACAATTGAATTGTTTAAAGTGTTAAACAATATATGGGTTCGGCCCACACCAGCCAAAATTGTCAAAATCGATGAACGAAAGAATGCTTTCATGTCAGGAAATTGTCTCCAATCGGTTGTAAACTATGCATAACCAGTTGTACGTTGGTTTCACAACGGTACTTCCACTGCATAAATGAAACCGGAACCACCGGAACGGCGACGAAGGACGCCAAATGTTCGCCTGAGAAGATCATCTCAGGCGGGAATTTGTTGCCTGTTCTCCGGAGATATGTTGCGCGGCTACTTTTCGGAAATCAGGTTCTCCCTTGTCCTTCGCCGTCTTCGCACTGCCGCGTTGGTCGTCGTCGTTTTTGGCTTCTTTTATGTCGTTTTCAATCGAGCCTTCGATCACGACCGGATCCTGTTCCCAGACTACTTTGTTCCATCGACTCACATATTCCCTTCCTTGCTCTCTGATTCCTTGCTGGTAAGTCTCTGCTCTAGACATTGTTTTATGTTCGTATTCCTGCTATCAGGAACGTTTATTAGCGCTAGTAAATTGGTATATCAATCGGTCACTGGCAATGTTTATCATGAATCATAGTCTTGCACAATGTATATGAATTCACATTGATCAATGATTATACAAAATGTAGCAAGTAGTGATGATGCCTGAGCTTGTATCTTCAAACATCAAAAGGTAGCAGAATTATGCCCAAATTTGTATTATGAGAAACATTCTCTCCTTTCCATAGAAGGAGTTCAAATTTCGTTTGGCTTCAATTTGACAGAATTATGCCCAAATTTGAGAGAAAAAATAGTTACTGAGCTAAGCTATACGAGAAGGGATGCAATTAGGTTAAATTGTTTCTATTTTGAGCTTGGATTGCAATCGATTTGAACTTTAGGAGTCAAATGTGGATCCCCTTTCACTGAATTAGGAGAATTTTGGTCTTTTCAGAGTATAATCTGCTACAGATTTGGTCATCTTCCTTGAAGTTCTTGACCTTAGTTGATCTAGTTCTTGTGTTGCAGCGTTTAGATTATCTTACTCTTGTCTCAACCATCTGAATCTTTTACTCAATGGGCTAAATGCAAGAAATAACAACATACTTACATATATTTGATTATTATAAGATCTTACTTTTCAAATATTTCTATTCAATTCTTTCATAATTAAGTCATTATACTTTGAAAAATCCACCAAGTTATATCAGTGAAAATTGCTTTGATTTAGATGACATTGTTATGATTGGGTAAAAAATTTCAATGTACAAGGCTATCAATAGGAAGAAATTGAATTTTTATTGCTATTTTTATTTCAATACAATATGCAAAACCACCATGAATATGTTAAAATCCTCTAATATTGCCTCACATGTTAATATTATATAATTTTAAGATACTAGATAACTTTGAATGCATCTTCCTATAAATTGTTAAACTTTTATATGATGCTCAAACCCTACATGTTTTGTTAAAAAACCTCCCTAAATTGTGTTTTCATAAATTTATTCAAGCCAACATGAGGGACATAATATCCATTAATTTCTACTCCATCATTTTGTTAAGGAAAGGAAATTAACAATTGGGTGAATTACCTTTTTCATCCCTGTAGTTTGTTGATTTTTACAGATGTGGTCCTATGGTTTCATTTCTAAACTTTTCGCCCCTGAAAATTATTTTTGTCACACTCACACTCCCTGAACCAGACACCATTTATTTCAGGTCCTTAAGCCCATGAAAATGACCATATTGCCCTTTTTTATATTTGTTATTATTACTGTTATTGTTTTTTATTATGATTGAACATGAACTTAATAAATGGATAAATCACATTTTTCATCCCTATATTTGTTGACTTTTATGGATATGGTCCAGTAGTTTTACTTTTAACCTTTTTTTTTTCCCTAAAAAGTATTATTGTCACACTTTCAGTCCCTAAAATGGACCATGTTTATTTTAACCTGTTAAGCCCATGTAAATGACTATTTTACCCTTTCCTTTATATATTGTTATTATCATAGTTGTTATTATTATTGGTTTTTATTATGATTAACAGATGGAACTTAATAAACAAGTAAATTTACATTTTCCCTCCCTAAGGTTTATCGATTTTTTCGGATATGGTCCAATAGTTCCATTTCTAACCTTTTCCCTCCCTGAAAAGTAACTGAAATTTATTTTATGCCGTTAAGACTTAATACCATGTGAAATGACTATTTTACCCTTACTGATTTATACATTATTGATTATTGTATTGATCATGTGTTGGTATTGTAGGACAGTGGTGACACAAATCTAGAAACAGTGTTAAAGGAAGCTTCCATGGAAGACAAAACGGTTATTCTAACAACTCTAAATAAAGCATGGGCAGATCCGGAAAACTCAATTCTGGATCTATTTTTGGAAAGTTTTAGAATTGGTTACAAAACAAGCAGACTTTTAAATCATTTGGTGATTATTGCCCTTGATCAGAAAGCTTTTATGAGCTGTAAACGTGTACACTCTCATTGCTTTGCTCTTGTTACTGAAGGATATGATCTCTCTCATGAAGCCTATTTTATGACCCCTGATTATTTGAAGATGATGTGGCTTAGAATTGACTTTCTTCGTTCTGTTCTTGAATTGGGATACAACTTTCTCTTCACGGTATTCTCTCTCTCTCTCTCTCTCTCTCTCTCTCTCACACACACACACACACAGTTTCTCTCTCTCTCTCTCTCTCTCTCTCTCTATATATATATATATATATATATATATATATATATATATATATATATATATATATATATATATATATATATATATATATATATATATATATATATATATATAGGAAAAAGTGGATTTTTGTGTTGTTATGTACCCAAGTCTAGGTTTAGAAGTTAGAAGTTTGAACAACTCAAAACGACGTAGTTTTGAGTTATAAAAAGTAAAAACAGAACCACTTGTGAAATAGAATAGTTATGAGAAAAATAAAATCAAGAATGTGATGTTTATATTCAAAACTACGTCGTTTTGAGTGGTTCTACAATACAACATATTTGGCCCATATGTTTACTTTTGAGATTGAACTTAGGGTTAATTGTAGGGTTAATCTCGGAAAAGACATTATATTTTATGTTTTTTTTTATCGGATTGAACCTCAGATTTATTTTTTTGCCTGAAAAAGACCCTGTATTTTTTCATTTTTTCCGATCTGACCCATTTAGTCATTTAAAAAAAAAAATTGTAAAATTTGAGGGTTTTTTTTTCTTCGAGAAAAGCTAAAAAGGTTGACGGTTTATTTGGAAGCGCTTAGAAGGTTGAGGGATTTTTTCAGAAAAAAAAAAACACAAAAGTTGAGTGGTTTTTCGAAAAAAAATGAAAAAATACAAGGTCTTTTTCAGGAAAAATAAATAAATTTGAGGTTCAATCCGATAAAAAAAAACATAAAATATAACAACTTTTTTTTAGATTAATCCTTAATTTAAGATATAGCAATGTATTCGTCCATTATAGCATCCTACATTCATTTCTTTACACAAGCATTGTACTTTGAAAAACCAATTCAATTATTTAAACGTCATAAAAAAAAACAAAGTTGTTTTCAATTTTCATTAATATAATTGGATACATTTTTCAAACCATAATTTCCTCATAAGAAAAAAAAATTATAAACATAACACAACAATTGAATACATTTTTCAAAAATACAATAACTTAATAAAATTAAAAGTACATTGCTATTTCATCCAGGATGCTGATGTCATGTGGTTCCGGGACCCGTTCCCTCATTTCCACCCAAACACAGATTTCCAAATCGCATGCGACCATTACTCTGGAAACTCAACCGATCTAAAATCCAATATTCCAAACGGAGGCTTTTCATTTGTGAGGTCAAACATTCGGTCAATACAATTTTACAAATTTTGGTACACATCAAGAGAATTATACCCAAATTTACACGATCAAGATGTCCTCAACAACATCAAATTCCATCCTTTTTTAATCGAAATTAAATTACAAATAAAGTTTTTAAGCACTTCGTATTTCGGTGGATTTTGTGAACCTAGTAAAGATTTAAACAAAGTTTGCACAATGCATGCGAATTGTTGTGTGGGACTCGGGAATAAAGTTCATGATCTTAAAAATTTGCTTCAAGATTGGAAAAAATTTATGGCGCTTCCTCCTCGGTTGAAAATGTCACCAACGCCGTCTTGGAGACCGCCGAATAATTGCACGTAAGATGTGTATTGAACTGTGAATAGAACAGATTGTACTGTGTTTGTGTTTGGTGTGCATTGGACTGGTTGTACTGTGTTTGGTGTGTATTGGACTGAGACTGATATAAAAAGGATAAAAGTTGCAGCTTTTTGTCCGACCCAGAAGTATAGATATAGACATATACTTTTACTTTCACTTTTATATGGAATTAGACACTTAGACTTTTTTCTATAGTGATTAAATTGTTATACTTTTTTTAACCATTAAATTTTTTTTTTTTAGGTTTTGAGAAAGAGCACAATACAAAAGAGTATAACATACTTTTACCACTTTATGGATTTAGCAATTAAACAATCTTTTTTTATAATTATTATAATACAAAAAAGCACAATTGTACTTTTACAATTTTATTGATTTAGATTTAGCTACTTAGGTGGTATTATAATAAATATAAAAAATAATGGTTTAATGTGTAAATTGATAAAGGAGTGAAAGTGAGTTATGATTTTCTGTATTTTTCCCTTTTCAATTTCTCAATTAGGCACAAAATTGCACTTTTTGATCAATTTATCTACTTAATTGTTATTATAATAATCATAAAAAACTTATAGTTTTGTGGCTAAGTCGATTGATTAGTAAAAGTAAGTTGTGTTTTTCTGTCATAAATAAGCATTCGTAAAAAATGCTTTTTTTAAACAGTCAACAAAGTATAATGATTACTAAAGGAAAAAGTTGAATGACTTACGTCGTTTGAAAATAAATAGTGTTTTTTTTTTTCATGTATTTTGTCTCATCCATTGTATAAAGTGTGTAAAAAGACATAAATACCCTTCTCATTTAAATGATAAAGATGAGAATGATATTTACAGTCTTTTTCCAAAAACGGTTTCCGGTTTCTAGTTTCATCTTTTTAAGTAGAAAAAAATATTTACTACTTTTGTCTCAGTCTAATATGCATGTCAAACACAATGCAACATGTGTAAGTCCTATTTTGCCCCTAGCCTAACTTCTGTGCGTGCTTATCCCTAACATAATTTTTATTTTTTATTTTTTTTTTAATTGGGTATTATTCCAGTCTTGCATTGCGACGCCACTTTAATATGTCAGGAATTGGAAATGGAACCAGAATAGACACATTGAGATTAAGGTAACATTTATGTATGTCTTGTAGTTATTCGTATAATTCAGATTATGAAAACACTTATGATGTAAGAAGGTGTTTTCTTCCCCTCAAAAGAAACTCACGTGTAGTAATTTCTAATTTGTTGGTGAAAAATATATAGACGACACGATAGTTATTATAGTACATGATATATATTAGAATATACAAGAAAGATAAATAGTGGTTTCTAGTTGTGACACGTGTGACTAATGTTAAGATTTAGGTGATAAATTCTATATATATACGAGTAGTGATGTTATATGCTTTCTGTATTTCATTAATCTTTTGATATTTTAACCGATTTTCACCCGCCATTGTTGATTGTCTTCAAGGGGATGTATATATATGATATTAGTTTGACGAATTGGGCATGTAAATTGTAATCTATAAATAATGTACTTGCATTTGATTTGATTGATAAAAAAAAAGCGTGAATTGGACTTAGATGATGAAATAGCAAACGTATTATTTTCTGTAAAATCAATAACATTGTTGTTTATTTTTATTTTTTTATAAATTTTGTTCAATTTATGGGTTTACAAATAGAGATGTGCCTTTGATTTACAAAGAAGGTGAGAGATTGTCACTGTTCCAAGACTCTAAACACATACATATATTTTGGGTGTGTTTGGGATTTGCTTATTTAAACTATTTTTTTAGCATATTCCGGTATGATACTAATAATCACTTTGTTTAATTACTTTGAAACTCGAGAAACTAAATTACATTTTTACATCAAATTTAAAGAAACAATAATATATGTAAGATGTCATTTTCGGTCATTTTATATATATAAAGAGAATTTATTAAACAGTAAAAAATAATATATCTGTGAATTTCTTTAGCTATACAAACATTTAAAAGAACTCTACAAGTTTCACATGATAAACTAATTAACACTTTTTAAAAAAATAAAAAAGATATAGACAAAACTGCAAATTTGGTCCTTGTGGTTTGTAAAAAACTTTGGATGAAGTCTAAAATCCTTTTGACTTGTATGGATTGTCCAAATCAGAAAATTTCGGTGGATCTGGTTCTCGCAAACTCTATTATATGTGAATTTGGTCAACATACAACCTAAAATGATTTATATGCTTTTTTAATGATTCTTTTTTTTAATTTCTTTTCCTTTTCCTTTTTGTATATTTATATTAATCCCTCTCTCTTTCTCTCTCTCTCTCTCTCTCTCTCTCTCTCTCTCTCTCTCTCTCTCTCACACACACACACACACAAATGTCGTTTGCTTCTGCAAGATTCCATGGAAGAGTTTCAGTTTTATTGTCGATAGCTTCTTCAACATCGATCTACAATGAAGACTCATCATCACAATGGAGATTTTCTGATGATGACTTGTATGAGTATGAGCTGTTCATGTGAAAATGCTACCTCGTCGACTCAATTCTCTTCCAGAATTGGTACTCCGCTAACCCTCTTGGTGATTCCTTCCAAAGGGTATCATATTGTTTTGCAATAGGGCTAAATTCAAGACTCGCCTATCTTCACTGATAAGAACACTAGCATCAACAAAACTCATCTGAAGGGGATACAGGTCTGAACATTGGTGTGGATGAATGGAGGTTAGCAAGAAATCAACCAAAACCGTTTTCAATACCCCAAATCAGAACCAATAGCAATAGCATAACTGCTTCTTCTTTCTCTATTCAATCGATCTAAATTTTGTAAAATCTCGTACTCTCCAGTAGACATGACATCTTTGTTGAATCCACCTTCTAGCATTGCATAAGCCAAAGAAAATTTGTACCTACAAAATGTTTGTTCTTGATTGTGCATAAAACCCCCAAATTGGATGTCGGAATTACTAGGGTCGACAGTGATAAGAAGGTCGTCAGACCTGTTCTACCTAGAGATGCATCTCTGATAACGAGGTCGTCAGATTTATAGCTAAACCAAGAAGAAGGTGTAGGTAGAGGAAGAATATGAACTTAGAGAACCCAGATAAAGTTCATGCTCATTAATCTGAAGCTATATCCGACGATGGGTCGAAAAGGACGGTGTAGGCAACAATGCCTATGTAGGGGTAGGCTGTAGGAAAAGATGAAGATGAGGGTGGTGGAGATGGAGGGGTGTGGTGGTAGTGGTGGTGAATAAGTGAAATTAGCATGGGGTGGTTTCCTGGTTGGTGTCATTTGGGAAGAGAGAGAGAGAGAGAGAGAGAGAGAGAGAGAGAGAGAGAGAGAGAGAGAGAGAGAGAGAGAGAGAGAGAGAGAGAGAGAGAGAGAGAGTAGTTGATTTTAATTTTTATTTTTCATAATTAATTAATTATTAAAGAGGGTGATAATTTTTTTTTATGATTATTTAAATACTAAAACAAAACAAAATGTAAAATAGAAATAATAGGGGCAAAATAGTCATTTAAACCTTTTTAGGACTAAAATTACAAGGAATTCTTGATTTTGGATATTTCATGCAAGTCGAAAACTTTTGGATCCTATCCATAGCTTTTTCGAAACCACAGGGACCAATTTTGCAGATTCGTCAAAAATATAATATAAACAAACCCAAACATCCCTTAGATTGATTTGATTTGTACAAAAAAAAAAAAAAAAAAAAAAAAAAAAAAAAAAAAAGAGCTTATTCTCATAAGTTGTGAAGTCAAATAAACTCAAACAACACTCACACACGAGAATATTGAACAATAATTTTAGCAAAAACAATGATTTCTATAAAGAGAGACGATTTCATAAAGAACAAAAAAAATAAAAAAAATAAAAAATAAAATAAAGCTTACCTTTTTATCAAGTTAACAGTCATTGAATCCAAATCTCCTCACTTCTCTCTTCGTGACATTAGGATCACCATCTTGATCGTCAATTCGCCACCAAACACCATGTTTGAAATGAGAAAAATAGAGGTAATATCTACACCTAAATATTAATATGAATTACTATGAATCTCCATGACCAAGAATTGACAATGGACACGGGAAGTAACTATAAATATATAGAAGTTCTATAGAATTTCATGATGAAGAAAAAAATGAATCTGCAAGATTGTATTCAATTGATTCAAAAATAGAAATGAGCTACAACATATATACATGGAAAGATGGACAAAACAGAACATAACCGAATAACCATCTTCTAAAAAACTCTCTAACTAACCAAGAGTTAAGTTACAATACTGCCCTTGAATGATGAAATTGCCCTTGAGCTCATTTGAAGTATTTTATGCTGGGGGATTCTATTTTCACCTCTTAAAACCACAAATCATTTAGTCAAAACAACTAATACTAAAGTCAAATATAAAAAATTAAAAAAAAAAAAAACATAACCCAATCATATTTAATGAATAAAAGATTATAAATGTAGGGTCCTGCGGTTTGCGTCGAACTTTTTTTTTTTCATTATTAATTAATTTTATATAATGTTTATAATTCTATAATTTCAGTTTTTAATCATTATTTTATATTATTTTATTATTATTTTAATATCTAAAGTATATTTTCTTATATTTAAGTTAAAAAATAGAATAGTTATAAACTATCATAATTGTTGTTTTTATTTTTTTATTAGTGTGTGTGTGTGTGTGTGTGTGTGTATATATATATATTGTATTGTATTGATTAAGCTCATATTAGTTTTCGATTATACCTTAGGCAATATGTGGTCATCTCGAGCGCACCTAGTTGATCAATCTCTACATAGACAATTAATAAAATTATGATATTCATTATATCGAGGGGCCTATTCTAATTTTCTTTTATTATTATTAATGTTAAACAAAAATATATTAGAAATGTAACATCCTGTTTCGGATCGTCTATGATCTAGGGTTCGTGGGCTGCAACCTGGGCATAAGAAAGCCTTGAGGCTGCGACGAGTTACTAGAAACGTAGGGCTTCTCGCCATCTTTCCATGGATGTTAGGATTCGTTGGAAACAGATTTATAACTAAGAAGTTATGATAGTTTGAAGTGTTGGCAAGTTTGGTCCCTTATTTGAGAAAAGGTGGCAGTTGACTAAGCGGGGTGTACGCGTGTGTACACTCATCGTACTCATGTGCATGATTTGGATGCGGAGGCCACCTAGTACGCTGGGCGTACCAGAGGGTACGTTGGGCATACTAGGCTTAGGGTTGAGGGGTGTGCCCCTGTTTAAGGAACATGATGGCCTCATTTCTAGCCACCATTTCCATCCCTCAACCCTCTCAAAACCCTAATTTTCGTCCATGAGCTTGAGTGACCATTTGTAAGCTTCTAAGTGTTCTTATGAGATCCTTTGAGTGAAGAAGGAGCATTGAAGAGAATAGAGTTGGAGTCTAGGCTTTGGATCTAAGCTTTTCTGTGGTTGGAGCATCATTTGAAGGTATAAAGCTAAGAGCTTTCTCATCCTTTTTTATATGTGCATATTATGGTCCATTTTAGAGTTTTTGGTCCCAAAGCTTGAAGCTTTATGAGTTGTTGAACTCCAGAACCTTATATCTGTCCCTTTAAGTGATTCAAGCAGATTGAACTCATAAAAATGGGATCTTGGACATCAAACCACCCCATGCATGAGATATGAGCATTTTTGGGAGTAAAGAGTGAGAGTATTTGGGTTTGGGACTTTATCAGCCATGCAAAGGCTTAAAGTCACGAACTTTATGGAGTATGAGCCTTTAGGGAGTCCAGATATGAGAATATAGTTATGGTCTTATCGGGTTAAGACAAAGAGAGTGGGGAAAGAAAATCTGGGATGTAACCTGAGTGTAATCCCAGTACACGCATCGTAGCGTTCGAGGATCCCCGATGCATGCATGGCAAGGTAGTACGCCCAATGTAAAGGGATTGTACGCCCAGCGTACGCGCTGCATTTGACTTTTAGGGTTTGGTCAATTTATGGACTATAGAGGCCATGGAAGGGTAAAATGGTCTTTTATCCTTCTGTGAGTTTGTAGTGGGTTTAGCTTAGCTTCTTTGAGGGTTGTTTATTAATTAGAGATAATTATGTTATGTGTTAGGCGGAGGCTAGACCGTTGATTCGTGTACGAGGTTTATTTGCTTGTTTACGAGGTGAGTCTTCTCACTATACATACCTGAGTGGTACTGCTAAGTGACCAGAGGGTCTTATTTGAGTTATGTGATATTATGCATTTTGTCTTTGTAATATATGCTATATTATTCTGTGCATTTTGAGATCGGACCGGAGGGTCCAACCTGAGCTGTGAGACCGGAGGGTCCTTACTGATACACAAGACTGGAGGGTCTAACCCGAACTGTGAGACCGGAGGGTCCTCACTGAGACACATGATCAGAGGGTCCACACTGAGCCGTGAGACCGGAGGGTCCTCACCGAGACGCATGACCGGAGGCTCCATGGCGAGTTATAGCCATGAGAGGCTTATTATTTGTGTATGTGGTATTTTGGAGAACTCACTAAGCTTCGTGCTTACCGTGTTATGTGATATGTGTTTCAGGAACTTCTCAAGATCGCGGGAAGGCGACGACTTGATTGTACACACGAGATGAAGTTATGTTTTAGAGGATCTTGGAGTTTTATTCAAACAATTATGGACATGTGCTTTGATAATTTGATATTTTGGGTTTTGTGAAATGTGTTTATGAGAATTATGTGATTTTTAAAATGAAAAATTTGTTTAGAAAATTTACGGTGTTACAAGAAAGGCACAATTACCACATTTTTTTTTACCAAAAACAACTATTATAAATAAAAAATTTATTTTCATTTATAACCGTTTTGTCAAACACTTTCATATTTTAATTTTAGTAGAAATACATTAATATTAAAAATAAAATATGTATTATTAATAATGTATAAATAAACTTTATTAATTTTCAGGACATCAATATGAATATTATAATTATTATGTTGTGCAATTCAGTGGAATATACCCACAACAGTTGACTTGACAACTATCCAAAACGTATTCAACTTAAAGTCTCCCAAAAATCATATTTACATCTACTTCATTGTTTCATTTTGAAAAACCCATCCAACTCCACGTCAATGATATCTAAAACAAACATTAACCGAAATATTTTAAAGGAAACAACTCAGGTTACAAGATAATGGAGTACCACTTGGAGTTGTTCTGATTTTCTTACCGATTGTTTCTTCGATTTAGGGTTTGCGAGAAAGTGTTTTTACGGAGGGTTTTTTACTAGGGGTGTCACAACTGGAAATTTTGTGTCATGTAGTCTATACATTCAAGCTAATGTGAATCAAAAACTTCAATCAAATACAATATACAAGTACTACAAGTAGTCATCAAACAATTGGAGACCCTAGAAGTTCTTGTTAAGTCCATTTTGGACTAGGACTTCCTTATTGGATCCAAATGGACCAATAAGCTTCCAATTGGACTATCATGGGCTTAGAACCCTAATTGGGCTCTAATTGGACCCACATTCTTTTATTTCAATATTTTGGGCTAGGTTGAACCTAGAATGAAATGAATTGAAAGCTTTGATCCATGAATACCCTAAACTAGTTCAACAAAAATGGAAAAATCATACTATATTCTTTTATGATAAAATTCACCCAAATTAACTCCAATATTGGGCTTGGGAGCAAAAAGCCCAATTTTTCCTCCTTCCATTCCAAATTCTCGGCCCAATGCACAAGCCCAAGAGGAAAGGAAGCATGTTGACTTGTGAGTGACACCTCACTATTATCTAATGGACTTCTATGCACATATCACATACCTCCATGCATATATCACTTCAAATATCACTTATTCTCTTCTCTCTTCTCACTCTCGGCCGAACACACACTCACACACACCAAAAATCTCTCAAACTCTCTCTCAAGAACACTCAAGAACACTTCTCCCTCTCCACTCAAAATCTCGAGTTTTAGAAAGAATTCAAGGGGAAATTTCCACAAATTCTTCATCTAAGGTAAGATTATGCATGGATCTATGATTTATATTCTTTTTATTATCAAATCCCTTCCTAATCCATGCAAAAATCGTGATTTTCACCTTAGAAAGCTTCATAAACTCGAAAATTTCATCAAGGAGTGCAAAGGCCAAAAATCACTTCATTTCTTCCATTCTTTCTTCCAAAAACCGAATCAACACCCAAGGTGAGTTTCATATCCCCTTATTTTCGATTTTTATGAGTTTTTATGGGGGAGAATACAAGAAAATGTGAAGATCCATCATTATGTGTATGTTGTGGTTGATTTCTATGCTTACATGTATGTTTTGTATGATTTTATTGATAGAACTAGGGTGATATGCTAAAAACCGAGACATATATTTTATCATAGCACAAAATAGACTATCACATGCAAAGTATACTAAGAAAATGGCTAAATAGATTAACACCACTTAACTTGGGCTAAAAACTCATTTTTTTGACATAAAATGTTGAAAATACAAAGTTGAAGGGCCTAATATGAAACATTTCGAAATCTGATGGGTGAGATGAACCAAAACAGTTTACATAATGTATTTTTCTGAAAATATGCTATTTAGAGGGTTAAAAACATAAATTCCAAGCTTATTGGGCTAAATATGACATTTTCGGCCCAATAAGGCCCAATATGCGAAAATTTCCAAATTGGAGGGCCAAAACTGCATTTTTCTGTAAAACAGTGGACTATAAGTGCTCCATATGCTTTTCAAAGGTTTAAAATGCTTTCCAAATTTAAAAGGGACCAAAATTGTAAAATTTTTCCAAATTGGGTCAAAAATGTAAAAGTTGCGAAAAGTAGGGGCTATAACCGAGAAAACTGAAGTTTCAAGGGCTTAAACTGTTTTCTATGATAAGTTTGCTGGAAAAATACTTATGTCAATAATTTTTGGTATAAAAATGTCAGGAAAATTGATTTAAGGACCAAACCGGAAAGTTTTTTAAATAAAGGGGTAAAAAGAGTAAATTCTTCAAGTAAGGAGGGGCTGAAAACAGAAAATCTTCAAGGCTAGTTAATATATGCAATTTGACCAATTGATGGTAACACGCTTGTCGACGAAATACAATATACTACAATACCAAAAGTCGTTGTCAAACGAATTGGTTCGGTCTCGAACCAATAAAAATCCAAAATCACTAACACGACGAAGCTACGACATTTCGATTCATAACCATAACGATTACGATTACATGCGAGTGTGCACAGACGTCTACGCACCATCTTTGGGCCCCAAAAGTGTAAAATCTTGTCTGTTGAGCCTAGCTAGCCCAACGACCTGATCTTAAGGCCCGAAGGTCTCTCTCTCTTACGAAGTGTTGGGTTTTACCGACCCTACATGACGTAACAAGACTTTCAATGGCAACATGCTGCTGGTCCCCAAGGGTCCTTCAGTGCTGCTAGTAAAGTCTGTAACTCACGATTGCGAGTTGGGCTTCGGGCCCTTCGCAATTGCATTTGGTCTCGGACGACGCGGGGAAACCCCGAAGGTTTCGTACCTTCTTCCTTCCCTCCGGTCGTGGGACTTTACAAGTCTGGGAGGATGGAGTCGCGTGAAGAATTACGAGTGACGCCTATGAGGATCGCTTGTAAGGTTGTTGACTTGTCGTTTTCACTAACGCATGTCCCAACACTTCACCACTCTCTGTATTCTCGATGCCTCCGAAATACAACGATACAACGATAGGAAAACGTCGGGTTTTCCCAGGATTTCAATAACGATTACAAATTTCCGGTCGAATTTCACAACTCTTACGCTTACATCTATAGAATTCAAACAAGCATACTCATGGATCATTACTTATTTTTATTACACCATTCAATTTCTAGAAAATATCGGATTTTCTAAAGGTTTTCAAACAACACATTGGATTTCAAACTCTACTTATGAACTCACCAACATTTCATATGTTGACGTTTTTCAAAATACTTGTATTCTCAGGTAACAGATAAAGTGAAGATGATTTGTACTCTCTGACGTTTTGCTGTGATTTAAGTAGTACCAAACAATTATTTCTTTGAATGTAATTTTTGGGAACAATGTAATGTATGTAAACGTTACCAGTTGTATCATTTCCAAATGTTGGTGATGTTTTATGTTAT
The DNA here is from genome assembly GCF_052625555.1 of Lactuca saligna. NCBI lineage: Eukaryota > Viridiplantae > Streptophyta > Magnoliopsida > Asterales > Asteraceae > Lactuca > Lactuca saligna. The sequence continues at coordinate 61,863,894 of NC_136421.1, read as the reverse complement.
GTTTCATGTATATGCATTGTTATGGTATTCAATGAGTCACGATAGCCCCCGGACGTTTCCGCCGTCTGGTTCGGGGGTGTGACAGGTTGGTATCAGAGCTTTGTTTATAGTGAACTAGCATATCTCACCGCACACGGATATGCAACTATAAACCAAAAGAGGGACTAACATAACTCTGAACAAAACAAGTAAATAAAACACCCTTGCTTGCACTAGGAATAGGAACATAACGACAAACCAAACAAAAATAATACTAGTGTCTCGGTTAATTCGGGACTGTTCTTAGTGATACCAAGGAGTGAATGTAGCCTGATCAACTACATTCTCTCCAAAGTAAAACTAACACACGTCCTGATGAGATCGGGATTTCTAGGGAATCTAAAACTATACCCCTATCACCAAAAAGAGAACGTCTGTTTAGTCTGCAATAGTGGAAGAGGCATAGGATAATATTAGTGAACTTTTACGTGTTTTGCTATGTGTTGCGAATCTATGATAGTATGCTAAATGATAGAGGTACTTAAGCTCATGCCATACACCTAGTCAGTAGAACCACAACCTCACGGAAACCACGTATACTCAACATCTTTCCGTTTCGTGACAAGAAGATGCCTCTCCGACCTGCTCACGGAAACCCAAGACCAACCCCACCTGAAGTTGACTCAGCCGCTTTCCAGGCAGCTGTATCAGCAGCAGTTACCGCAGCGATTGCGCAAATTCAACAAGGGAACAATGGAGGAGTCAATGGGCAAGGAGCCGGAAGCTCAAACAATGGACTGAATCAAGGAGCCGCCAAAGCATGTACCTATAAGGACTTCACAAACGCCAAACCACGAACTTTTAATGGCACCGGAGGAGTGATCACTCTGAAGCGTTGGATCGAGAAGGTGGAATCGATATTCGAGATATGCGACTGCCCTGAGCACATGAAGGTGAAGTTCGCAGCTTGCACTTTTGTGGATCAGGCGCTCACCTGGTGGAATGGACATGTAGAATCCATGACGCTCCCTGTAGCCAACTCCATTCCCTGGACAGAAATGAAAGAAATGTTGATGGAAGAGTACTGCCCACGAGGCAAAATACAGAAGATGGAACAAGAGCTATGGAACCTCACTGTGCAGAACGCGAATATCGATGCCTACATATCGAGATTTAGCGAACTATCTCTGTTGTGCCCGGGTATGATCACCTCGGAAGGAAAGAAGATCGAGCGATTCATCTGGGGAATCACATCACCAATTCAAGGGAATGTGATAGCTGCAAACCCAGAAACATTTGACAGTGCAAAGAGATTGGCGAAGAGGTTGTATGACCATAATAACAAAAAGGGAGAGAAACCAGTGGAGGCTGAGAAGAAGAAGGAAGGAGATGACAAGAGGGGAAGGAACAACAAGAGGAAGGGGCGTCAGGGCCCCGACACCTCCAAGAAACAGCAGACAGTGGCGGTAAATGTCGTTACTACATCGGCTCCAGCCGCACCACATGCTCCAACCTCAGTCACTTCAAATACTTCCAAACCTTATTCCGGTAATCTTCCCAAATGCAACAAGTGCGGTTTCCATCATTATGGAGAATGCAAGGATTTTCAGTGTACCAACTGCAATCGAAGGGGTCACACTGCAAGGTACTGTAAAGCTTACTCTCCCCATAACCAAAATCAGGGAATCAACAACAACAACCCTCGCAACAACAACAACACCCATGTCAGCGGCAACAGCGCAGGGTCTAGCTACACCTGCTACGGATGCGGGAAGACTGGACACGTCCGCCGAGACTGTCCCAACAACAACAATTCAAGAAATGGAGGAACAGGAAGGATGATGACTATGGGTCAGGGGGAAGCTATTCAGGATCCCTCTGTTGTTACCGGTACGTTTCTCTTAAACCACGCTTATGCATGCATCTTATTCGACTCCGGAGCGGAGCGAAGTTTCGTAAGCAATAAGTTTAAGAACTTATTAAAACAACCTCCCCAAAAGCTAAATGAAGCCTATACGGTGGAAATGGCCAATGGGAAAACCGAATCCACTGGGGAAATCTATGTCGGATGTACCCTAACTCTTAATCAACACATCTTCCGAATAGACCTAATGCCGGTATCAATTAGGAGTTTCGACGTGATCATCGGTATGGACTGGTTAAGCCCCCACCATGCCGACATTATGTGCCATGAGAAGGCCGTCCGTCTTCGTCTTCCAAATCACGAAACCCTAGTGGTCTACGGAGACAAATCTAGCATGAACCTTCGTCTCGTTTCGTGTGTCAAGGCACAAAAATATCTACGTCGGAGCAATCTGGCGTTCCTGGCTCATGTGGTGGACAAGACCAAGGGGGAGATTAACGTTCGAGACATTCCAGTGGCATGTGAATTTGCGGATGTATTTCCTGAAGATCTTCCGGGAGTGCCCCCAGAAAGACAGGTCGAATTTCGAATTGACCTTATCCCAGGAGCAACTCCTCTTGCTAAATCACCCTATCGGTTGGCTCGTGCCGAAATGCAGGAATTATCCAGCCAACTCAGCGAACTTTTGGATAAGGGATTTATTCGACCTAGTTATTCGCCATGGGGAGCTCCGGTTCTCTTTGTCAAAAAGAAAGACGGATCTTTTAGAATGTGTATCGATTACAGAGAGTTAAACAAACTCACAATCAAAAACCGCTACCCACTCCCACGAATCGATGACCTATTTGACCAGCTCCAAGGGGCTAGTTATTTTTCTAAAATAGATTTACGTTCTGGGTATCACCAACTCAGAGTCCGGGAAGAGGATATTCCAAAAACCGCTTTCCGAACTCGTTACGGACATTATGAATTTGTCGTAATGCCCTTCGGTCTAACGAATGCCCCCGCCGCATTTATGGACCTAATGAATCGAATCTGCCGACCGTTTCTCGACAACTTTGTCATTGTTTTTATCGATGACATCCTCGTCTATTCTCGAAACAAGGAAGAGCATGGCCAACATCTCCGACAAGTCTTAGAAACTCTACGATCAGAAAAGCTATACGCCAAACTCTCCAAGTGTGAGTTCTGGCTGCGGAGCGTGAACTTCCTAGGCCATGTAGTCAGCCGAGATGGAATCCATGTGGATCCCTCTAAGGTCAAAGCGGTAGAAGGTTGGGCAATCCCGACAATGCCCACGGAAATTCGTCAATTCTTGGGATTAGCAGGCTACTATAGAAGATTCATTCAAAACTTCTCTAAGATCGCCAAGCCACTTACCTCGCTTACGCAAAAGGGCGTACCATTCAAATGGACAGACAAACAAGAAATCGCATTTCGAACCTTGAAGCAAGCTCTCTGTAGCGCACCTGTACTATCCCTACCTGAAGGAACGGAAGATTTTGTAGTCTACTGCGACGCGTCAAATCAGGGTTTAGGTTGCGTTCTCATGCAACGTGGGAGAGTCATAGCCTATGCATCCCGCCAGCTAAAGACGCATGAAGTGAACTACACAACCCATGATCTAGAGTTGGGAGCTGTAGTCTTTGCCCTAAAAATTTGGAGGTATTACCTTTACGGTACAAAGTGCACCATCTTCACAGATCACAAGAGTCTCCAACACATCTTAAACCAAAAGGAGTTAAACATGAGGCAACGAAGATGGGTTGAGTTGCTAAACGACTATGAGTGCGAGATTAAGTACCACCCAGGCAAGGCCAACGTAGTAGCTGATGCATTAAGTCGGAAGGAGTACTCTAACCGTCGTATGAAAACTCTCTCAATCACCATTCAATCTCATCTAGTCACCCAAATCGCGTCGGTACAGGCAGAGGCCATGAGAATGGAAAATAGAGCTAGCGAGGCATTGCGCGGGATGGAAAAGAACCTAGAAACAAGGGAGAATGGGGTATACTACTTCATGAACCGTATTTGGGTCCCTAAACTGGGAGGGTTTAGAGATGTTGTCATGAAGGAAGCCCACAAGACGCGATACTCCATTCACCCCGGTTCTGATAAGATGTATTTGGATATTAAACAACACTATTGGTGGCCTAACATGAAGGCGGAAATCGCGACCTACGTCAGCAAGTGCCTTACATGCGCCAAAGTAAAGGTGGAATACCAGAAACCATCAGGATTGTTGCAGCAACCGGAAATTCCCGAGTGGAAATGGGAGGGGATTTCAATGGATTTCGTCACCAAGCTACCCAAGACGTCGGACGGACTGGATACCATATGGGTAATAATCGATCGACTGACGAAATCTGCCCATTTCCTGCCAATCAAAGAATCTTACAAGATGGAGAGACTGACACGGTTGTACCTACGAGAAATCGTGAGACTCCATGGAGTGCCAAAATCCATTATCTCGGATAGGGACAGTAGGTTTACGTCCCGATTTTGGCAATCACTTCATAAGGCGATGGGAACAACCCTTGATATGAGCACCGCTTATCATCCTCAAACGGATGGTCAAAGTGAGCGAACTATCCAAACACTCGAAGATATGCTCCGTGCATGCGTGATAGACTTCGGAAAGTCTTGGGATACTCACCTACCATTAATCGAGTTCTCATACAACAATAGTTACCATTCGAGCATCAAGGTGGCTCCTTTCGAAGCACTTTACGGGCGTAAATGTAGATCACCGTTATGTTGGGCTGAAGTAGGTGACACCCAGCTAGCAAAAATGCATGCGTCGGACAAAACATTAACGGGACCTGAGATCATTCGCGAAACCACGGAAAAGATCGTTCAAATCAGGGCTCGACTGCAAGCATCGCGTGACCGACAAAAGGGCTACGCTGACAAACGACGAAAACCCTTAGAATTTCAGGTCGGTGATCGAGTACTGTTAAAAGTCTCGCCCTGGAAGGGGGTTATACGTTTCGGGAAAAGGGGAAAGCTGAATCCGCGATACATTGGACCTTTCGAAATCGTCGCCCGAATAGGTCCGGTAGCATATAGGCTACAACTACCCGCGGAGCTAAACGGTGTACACCCCGTGTTTCATGTCTCTAATCTGAAGAAGTGCCTATCAGATGAAACCCTTGTCATCCCTCTTGACGAAATCGCAATCAATGAGAATCTCCTGTTCGTCGAAGAACCCATCGAAATCATGGACAGGGAGGTGAAGCGTACTAAGCAGAGTCGCATCCCGATTGTGAAGGTACGGTGGAACGCAAAGTGTGGGCCAGAATTCACGTGGGAACGCGAAGATCAAATGAAGCAAAAGTACCCTCACCTATTCTAGTTTTCTCAATTCTAGCTTTCAAACAGAATTTCGGGACGAAATTCCCTCTAACGGGGGGATGATGTCACAACTGGAAATTTTGTGTCATGTAGTCTATACATTCAAGCTAATGTGAATCAAAAACTTCAATCAAATACAATATACAAGTACTACAAGTAGTCATCAAACAATTGGAGACCCTAGAAGTTCTTGTTAAGTCCATTTTGGACTAGGACTTCCTTATTGGATCCAAATGGACCAATAAGCTTCCAATTGGACTATCATGGGCTTAGAACCCTAATTGGGCTCTAATTGGACCCACATTCTTTTATTTCAATATTTTGGGCTAGGTTGAACCTAGAATGAAATGAATTGAAAGCTTTGATCCATGAATACCCTAAACTAGTTCAACAAAAATGGAAAAATCATACTATATTCTTTTATGATAAAATTCACCCAAATTAACTCCAATATTGGGCTTGGGAGCAAAAAGCCCAATTTTTCCTCCTTCCATTCCAAATTCTCGGCCCAATGCACAAGCCCAAGAGGAAAGGAAGCATGTTGACTTGTGAGTGACACCTCACTATTATCTAATGGACTTCTATGCACATATCACATACCTCCATGCATATATCACTTCAAATATCACTTATTCTCTTCTCTCTTCTCACTCTCGGCCGAACACACACTCACACACACCAAAAATCTCTCAAACTCTCTCTCAAGAACACTCAAGAACACTTCTCCCTCTCCACTCAAAATCTCGAGTTTTAGAAAGAATTCAAGGGGAAATTTCCACAAATTCTTCATCTAAGGTAAGATTATGCATGGATCTATGATTTATATTCTTTTTATTATCAAATCCCTTCCTAATCCATGCAAAAATCGTGATTTTCACCTTAGAAAGCTTCATAAACTCGAAAATTTCATCAAGGAGTGCAAAGGCCAAAAATCACTTCATTTCTTCCATTCTTTCTTCCAAAAACCGAATCAACACCCAAGGTGAGTTTCATATCCCCTTATTTTCGATTTTTATGAGTTTTTATGGGGGAGAATACAAGAAAATGTGAAGATCCATCATTATGTGTATGTTGTGGTTGATTTCTATGCTTACATGTATGTTTTGTATGATTTTATTGATAGAACTAGGGTGATATGCTAAAAACCGAGACATATATTTTATCATAGCACAAAATAGACTATCACATGCAAAGTATACTAAGAAAATGGCTAAATAGATTAACACCACTTAACTTGGGCTAAAAACTCATTTTTTTGACATAAAATGTTGAAAATACAAAGTTGAAGGGCCTAATATGAAACATTTCGAAATCTGATGGGTGAGATGAACCAAAACAGTTTACATAATGTATTTTTCTGAAAATATGCTATTTAGAGGGTTAAAAACATAAATTCCAAGCTTATTGGGCTAAATATGACATTTTCGGCCCAATAAGGCCCAATATGCGAAAATTTCCAAATTGGAGGGCCAAAACTGCATTTTTCTGTAAAACAGTGGACTATAAGTGCTCCATATGCTTTTCAAAGGTTTAAAATGCTTTCCAAATTTAAAAGGGACCAAAATTGTAAAATTTTTCCAAATTGGGTCAAAAATGTAAAAGTTGCGAAAAGTAGGGGCTATAACCGAGAAAACTGAAGTTTCAAGGGCTTAAACTGTTTTCTATGATAAGTTTGCTGGAAAAATACTTATGTCAATAATTTTTGGTATAAAAATGTCAGGAAAATTGATTTAAGGACCAAACCGGAAAGTTTTTTAAATAAAGGGGTAAAAAGAGTAAATTCTTCAAGTAAGGAGGGGCTGAAAACAGAAAATCTTCAAGGCTAGTTAATATATGCAATTTGACCAATTGATGGTAACACGCTTGTCGACGAAATACAATATACTACAATACCAAAAGTCGTTGTCAAACGAATTGGTTCGGTCTCGAACCAATAAAAATCCAAAATCACTAACACGACGAAGCTACGACATTTCGATTCATAACCATAACGATTACGATTACATGCGAGTGTGCACAGACGTCTACGCACCATCTTTGGGCCCCAAAAGTGTAAAATCTTGTCTGTTGAGCCTAGCTAGCCCAACGACCTGATCTTAAGGCCCGAAGGTCTCTCTCTCTTACGAAGTGTTGGGTTTTACCGACCCTACATGACGTAACAAGACTTTCAATGGCAACATGCTGCTGGTCCCCAAGGGTCCTTCAGTGCTGCTAGTAAAGTCTGTAACTCACGATTGCGAGTTGGGCTTCGGGCCCTTCGCAATTGCATTTGGTCTCGGACGACGCGGGGAAACCCCGAAGGTTTCGTACCTTCTTCCTTCCCTCCGGTCGTGGGACTTTACAAGTCTGGGAGGATGGAGTCGCGTGAAGAATTACGAGTGACGCCTATGAGGATCGCTTGTAAGGTTGTTGACTTGTCGTTTTCACTAACGCATGTCCCAACACTTCACCACTCTCTGTATTCTCGATGCCTCCGAAATACAACGATACAACGATAGGAAAACGTCGGGTTTTCCCAGGATTTCAATAACGATTACAAATTTCCGGTCGAATTTCACAACTCTTACGCTTACATCTATAGAATTCAAACAAGCATACTCATGGATCATTACTTATTTTTATTACACCATTCAATTTCTAGAAAATATCGGATTTTCTAAAGGTTTTCAAACAACACATTGGATTTCAAACTCTACTTATGAACTCACCAACATTTCATATGTTGACGTTTTTCAAAATACTTGTATTCTCAGGTAACAGATAAAGTGAAGATGATTTGTACTCTCTGACGTTTTGCTGTGATTTAAGTAGTACCAAACAATTATTTCTTTGAATGTAATTTTTGGGAACAATGTAATGTATGTAAACGTTACCAGTTGTATCATTTCCAAATGTTGGTGATGTTTTATGTTATGTTTCATGTATATGCATTGTTATGGTATTCAATGAGTCACGATAGCCCCCGGACGTTTCCGCCGTCTGGTTCGGGGGTGTGACAGGTTGGTATCAGAGCTTTGTTTATAGTGAACTAGCATATCTCACCGCACACGGATATGCAACTATAAACCAAAAGAGGGACTAACATAACTCTGAACAAAACAAGTAAATAAAACACCCTTGCTTGCACTAGGAATAGGAACATAACGACAAACCAAACAAAAATAATACTAGTGTCTCGGTTAATTCGGGACTGTTCTTAGTGATACCAAGGAGTGAATGTAGCCTGATCAACTACATTCTCTCCAAAGTAAAACTAACACACGTCCTGATGAGATCGGGATTTCTAGGGAATCTAAAACTATACCCCTATCACCAAAAAGAGAACGTCTGTTTAGTCTGCAATAGTGGAAGAGGCATAGGATAATATTAGTGAACTTTTACGTGTTTTGCTATGTGTTGCGAATCTATGATAGTATGCTAAATGATAGAGGTACTTAAGCTCATGCCATACACCTAGTCAGTAGAACCACAACCTCACGGAAACCACGTATACTCAACATCTTTCCGTTTCGTGACAAGAAGATGCCTCTCCGACCTGCTCACGGAAACCCAAGACCAACCCCACCTGAAGTTGACTCAGCCGCTTTCCAGGCAGCTGTATCAGCAGCAGTTACCGCAGCGATTGCGCAAATTCAACAAGGGAACAATGGAGGAGTCAATGGGCAAGGAGCCGGAAGCTCAAACAATGGACTGAATCAAGGAGCCGCCAAAGCATGTACCTATAAGGACTTCACAAACGCCAAACCACGAACTTTTAATGGCACCGGAGGAGTGATCACTCTGAAGCGTTGGATCGAGAAGGTGGAATCGATATTCGAGATATGCGACTGCCCTGAGCACATGAAGGTGAAGTTCGCAGCTTGCACTTTTGTGGATCAGGCGCTCACCTGGTGGAATGGACATGTAGAATCCATGACGCTCCCTGTAGCCAACTCCATTCCCTGGACAGAAATGAAAGAAATGTTGATGGAAGAGTACTGCCCACGAGGCAAAATACAGAAGATGGAACAAGAGCTATGGAACCTCACTGTGCAGAACGCGAATATCGATGCCTACATATCGAGATTTAGCGAACTATCTCTGTTGTGCCCGGGTATGATCACCTCGGAAGGAAAGAAGATCGAGCGATTCATCTGGGGAATCACATCACCAATTCAAGGGAATGTGATAGCTGCAAACCCAGAAACATTTGACAGTGCAAAGAGATTGGCGAAGAGGTTGTATGACCATAATAACAAAAAGGGAGAGAAACCAGTGGAGGCTGAGAAGAAGAAGGAAGGAGATGACAAGAGGGGAAGGAACAACAAGAGGAAGGGGCGTCAGGGCCCCGACACCTCCAAGAAACAGCAGACAGTGGCGGTAAATGTCGTTACTACATCGGCTCCAGCCGCACCACATGCTCCAACCTCAGTCACTTCAAATACTTCCAAACCTTATTCCGGTAATCTTCCCAAATGCAACAAGTGCGGTTTCCATCATTATGGAGAATGCAAGGATTTTCAGTGTACCAACTGCAATCGAAGGGGTCACACTGCAAGGTACTGTAAAGCTTACTCTCCCCATAACCAAAATCAGGGAATCAACAACAACAACCCTCGCAACAACAACAACACCCATGTCAGCGGCAACAGCGCAGGGTCTAGCTACACCTGCTACGGATGCGGGAAGACTGGACACGTCCGCCGAGACTGTCCCAACAACAACAATTCAAGAAATGGAGGAACAGGAAGGATGATGACTATGGGTCAGGGGGAAGCTATTCAGGATCCCTCTGTTGTTACCGGTACGTTTCTCTTAAACCACGCTTATGCATGCATCTTATTCGACTCCGGAGCGGAGCGAAGTTTCGTAAGCAATAAGTTTAAGAACTTATTAAAACAACCTCCCCAAAAGCTAAATGAAGCCTATACGGTGGAAATGGCCAATGGGAAAACCGAATCCACTGGGGAAATCTATGTCGGATGTACCCTAACTCTTAATCAACACATCTTCCGAATAGACCTAATGCCGGTATCAATTAGGAGTTTCGACGTGATCATCGGTATGGACTGGTTAAGCCCCCACCATGCCGACATTATGTGCCATGAGAAGGCCGTCCGTCTTCGTCTTCCAAATCACGAAACCCTAGTGGTCTACGGAGACAAATCTAGCATGAACCTTCGTCTCGTTTCGTGTGTCAAGGCACAAAAATATCTACGTCGGAGCAATCTGGCGTTCCTGGCTCATGTGGTGGACAAGACCAAGGGGGAGATTAACGTTCGAGACATTCCAGTGGCATGTGAATTTGCGGATGTATTTCCTGAAGATCTTCCGGGAGTGCCCCCAGAAAGACAGGTCGAATTTCGAATTGACCTTATCCCAGGAGCAACTCCTCTTGCTAAATCACCCTATCGGTTGGCTCGTGCCGAAATGCAGGAATTATCCAGCCAACTCAGCGAACTTTTGGATAAGGGATTTATTCGACCTAGTTATTCGCCATGGGGAGCTCCGGTTCTCTTTGTCAAAAAGAAAGACGGATCTTTTAGAATGTGTATCGATTACAGAGAGTTAAACAAACTCACAATCAAAAACCGCTACCCACTCCCACGAATCGATGACCTATTTGACCAGCTCCAAGGGGCTAGTTATTTTTCTAAAATAGATTTACGTTCTGGGTATCACCAACTCAGAGTCCGGGAAGAGGATATTCCAAAAACCGCTTTCCGAACTCGTTACGGACATTATGAATTTGTCGTAATGCCCTTCGGTCTAACGAATGCCCCCGCCGCATTTATGGACCTAATGAATCGAATCTGCCGACCGTTTCTCGACAACTTTGTCATTGTTTTTATCGATGACATCCTCGTCTATTCTCGAAACAAGGAAGAGCATGGCCAACATCTCCGACAAGTCTTAGAAACTCTACGATCAGAAAAGCTATACGCCAAACTCTCCAAGTGTGAGTTCTGGCTGCGGAGCGTGAACTTCCTAGGCCATGTAGTCAGCCGAGATGGAATCCATGTGGATCCCTCTAAGGTCAAAGCGGTAGAAGGTTGGGCAATCCCGACAATGCCCACGGAAATTCGTCAATTCTTGGGATTAGCAGGCTACTATAGAAGATTCATTCAAAACTTCTCTAAGATCGCCAAGCCACTTACCTCGCTTACGCAAAAGGGCGTACCATTCAAATGGACAGACAAACAAGAAATCGCATTTCGAACCTTGAAGCAAGCTCTCTGTAGCGCACCTGTACTATCCCTACCTGAAGGAACGGAAGATTTTGTAGTCTACTGCGACGCGTCAAATCAGGGTTTAGGTTGCGTTCTCATGCAACGTGGGAGAGTCATAGCCTATGCATCCCGCCAGCTAAAGACGCATGAAGTGAACTACACAACCCATGATCTAGAGTTGGGAGCTGTAGTCTTTGCCCTAAAAATTTGGAGGTATTACCTTTACGGTACAAAGTGCACCATCTTCACAGATCACAAGAGTCTCCAACACATCTTAAACCAAAAGGAGTTAAACATGAGGCAACGAAGATGGGTTGAGTTGCTAAACGACTATGAGTGCGAGATTAAGTACCACCCAGGCAAGGCCAACGTAGTAGCTGATGCATTAAGTCGGAAGGAGTACTCTAACCGTCGTATGAAAACTCTCTCAATCACCATTCAATCTCATCTAGTCACCCAAATCGCGTCGGTACAGGCAGAGGCCATGAGAATGGAAAATAGAGCTAGCGAGGCATTGCGCGGGATGGAAAAGAACCTAGAAACAAGGGAGAATGGGGTATACTACTTCATGAACCGTATTTGGGTCCCTAAACTGGGAGGGTTTAGAGATGTTGTCATGAAGGAAGCCCACAAGACGCGATACTCCATTCACCCCGGTTCTGATAAGATGTATTTGGATATTAAACAACACTATTGGTGGCCTAACATGAAGGCGGAAATCGCGACCTACGTCAGCAAGTGCCTTACATGCGCCAAAGTAAAGGTGGAATACCAGAAACCATCAGGATTGTTGCAGCAACCGGAAATTCCCGAGTGGAAATGGGAGGGGATTTCAATGGATTTCGTCACCAAGCTACCCAAGACGTCGGACGGACTGGATACCATATGGGTAATAATCGATCGACTGACGAAATCTGCCCATTTCCTGCCAATCAAAGAATCTTACAAGATGGAGAGACTGACACGGTTGTACCTACGAGAAATCGTGAGACTCCATGGAGTGCCAAAATCCATTATCTCGGATAGGGACAGTAGGTTTACGTCCCGATTTTGGCAATCACTTCATAAGGCGATGGGAACAACCCTTGATATGAGCACCGCTTATCATCCTCAAACGGATGGTCAAAGTGAGCGAACTATCCAAACACTCGAAGATATGCTCCGTGCATGCGTGATAGACTTCGGAAAGTCTTGGGATACTCACCTACCATTAATCGAGTTCTCATACAACAATAGTTACCATTCGAGCATCAAGGTGGCTCCTTTCGAAGCACTTTACGGGCGTAAATGTAGATCACCGTTATGTTGGGCTGAAGTAGGTGACACCCAGCTAGCAAAAATGCATGCGTCGGACAAAACATTAACGGGACCTGAGATCATTCGCGAAACCACGGAAAAGATCGTTCAAATCAGGGCTCGACTGCAAGCATCGCGTGACCGACAAAAGGGCTACGCTGACAAACGACGAAAACCCTTAGAATTTCAGGTCGGTGATCGAGTACTGTTAAAAGTCTCGCCCTGGAAGGGGGTTATACGTTTCGGGAAAAGGGGAAAGCTGAATCCGCGATACATTGGACCTTTCGAAATCGTCGCCCGAATAGGTCCGGTAGCATATAGGCTACAACTACCCGCGGAGCTAAACGGTGTACACCCCGTGTTTCATGTCTCTAATCTGAAGAAGTGCCTATCAGATGAAACCCTTGTCATCCCTCTTGACGAAATCGCAATCAATGAGAATCTCCTGTTCGTCGAAGAACCCATCGAAATCATGGACAGGGAGGTGAAGCGTACTAAGCAGAGTCGCATCCCGATTGTGAAGGTACGGTGGAACGCAAAGTGTGGGCCAGAATTCACGTGGGAACGCGAAGATCAAATGAAGCAAAAGTACCCTCACCTATTCTAGTTTTCTCAATTCTAGCTTTCAAACAGAATTTCGGGACGAAATTCCCTCTAACGGGGGGATGATGTCACAACTGGAAATTTTGTGTCATGTAGTCTATACATTCAAGCTAATGTGAATCAAAAACTTCAATCAAATACAATATACAAGTACTACAAGTAGTCATCAAACAATTGGAGACCCTAGAAGTTCTTGTTAAGTCCATTTTGGACTAGGACTTCCTTATTGGATCCAAATGGACCAATAAGCTTCCAATTGGACTATCATGGGCTTAGAACCCTAATTGGGCTCTAATTGGACCCACATTCTTTTATTTCAATATTTTGGGCTAGGTTGAACCTAGAATGAAATGAATTGAAAGCTTTGATCCATGAATACCCTAAACTAGTTCAACAAAAATGGAAAAATCATACTATATTCTTTTATGATAAAATTCACCCAAATTAACTCCAATATTGGGCTTGGGAGCAAAAAGCCCAATTTTTCCTCCTTCCATTCCAAATTCTCGGCCCAATGCACAAGCCCAAGAGGAAAGGAAGCATGTTGACTTGTGAGTGACACCTCACTATTATCTAATGGACTTCTATGCACATATCACATACCTCCATGCATATATCACTTCAAATATCACTTATTCTCTTCTCTCTTCTCACTCTCGGCCGAACACACACTCACACACACCAAAAATCTCTCAAACTCTCTCTCAAGAACACTCAAGAACACTTCTCCCTCTCCACTCAAAATCTCGAGTTTTAGAAAGCATTCAAGGGGAAATTTCCACAAATTCTTCATCTAAGGTAAGATTATGCATGGATCTATGATTTATATTCTTTTTATTATCAAATCCCTTCCTAATCCATGCAAAAATCGTGATTTTCACCTTAGAAAGCTTCATAAACTCGAAAATTTCATCAAGGAGTGCAAAGGCCAAAAATCACTTCATTTCTTCCATTCTTTCTTCCAAAAACCGAATCAACACCCAAGGTGAGTTTCATATCCCCTTATTTTCGATTTTTATGAGTTTTTATGGGGGAGAATACAAGAAAATGTGAAGATCCATCATTATGTGTATGTTGTGGTTGATTTCTATGCTTACATGTATGTTTTGTATGATTTTATTGATAGAACTAGGGTGATATGCTAAAAACCGAGACATATATTTTATCATAGCACAAAATAGACTATCACATGCAAAGTATACTAAGAAAATGGCTAAATAGATTAACACCACTTAACTTGGGCTAAAAACTCATTTTTTTGACATAAAATGTTGAAAATACAAAGTTGAAGGGCCTAATATGAAACATTTCGAAATCTGATGGGTGAGATGAACCAAAACAGTTTACATAATGTATTTTTCTGAAAATATGCTATTTAGAGGGTTAAAAACATAAATTCCAAGCTTATTGGGCTAAATATGACATTTTCGGCCCAATAAGGCCCAATATGCGAAAATTTCCAAATTGGAGGGCCAAAACTGCATTTTTCTGTAAAACAGTGGACTATAAGTGCTCCATATGCTTTTCAAAGGTTTAAAATGCTTTCCAAATTTAAAAGGGACCAAAATTGTAAAATTTTTCCAAATTGGGTCAAAAATGTAAAAGTTGCGAAAAGTAGGGGCTATAACCGAGAAAACTGAAGTTTCAAGGGCTTAAACTGTTTTCTATGATAAGTTTGCTGGAAAAATACTTATGTCAATAATTTTTGGTATAAAAATGTCAGGAAAATTGATTTAAGGACCAAACCGGAAAGTTTTTTAAATAAAGGGGTAAAAAGAGTAAATTCTTCAAGTAAGGAGGGGCTGAAAACAGAAAATCTTCAAGGCTAGTTAATATATGCAATTTGACCAATTGATGGTAACACGCTTGTCGACGAAATACAATATACTACAATACCAAAAGTCGTTGTCAAACGAATTGGTTCGGTCTCGAACCAATAAAAATCCAAAATCACTAACACGACGAAGCTACGACATTTCGATTCATAACCATAACGATTACGATTACATGCGAGTGTGCACAGACGTCTACGCACCATCTTTGGGCCCCAAAAGTGTAAAATCTTGTCTGTTGAGCCTAGCTAGCCCAACGACCTGATCTTAAGGCCCGAAGGTCTCTCTCTCTTACGAAGTGTTGGGTTTTACCGACCCTACATGACGTAACAAGACTTTCAATGGCAACATGCTGCTGGTCCCCAAGGGTCCTTCAGTGCTGCTAGTAAAGTCTGTAACTCACGATTGCGAGTTGGGCTTCGGGCCCTTCGCAATTGCATTTGGTCTCGGACGATGCGGGGAAACCCCGAAGGTTTCGTACCTTCTTCCTTCCCTCCGGTCGTGGGACTTTACAAGTCCGGGAGGATCGAGTCGCGTGAAGAATTACGAGTGACGCCTATGAGGATCGCTTGTAAGGTTGTTGACTTGTCGTTTTCACTAACGCATGTCCCAACACTTCACCACTCTCTGTATTCTCGATGCCTCCGGAATACAACGATACAACGATAGGAAAACGTCGGGTTTTCCCAGGATTTCAATAACGATTACAAATTTCCGGTCGAATTTCACAACTCTTACGCTTACATCTATAGAATTCAAACAAGCATACTCATGGATCATTACTTATTTTTATTACACCATTCAATTTCTAGAAAATATCGGATTTTCTAAAGGTTTTCAAACAACACATTGGATTTCAAACTCTACTTATGAACTCACCAACATTTCATATGTTGACGTTTTTCAAAATACTTGTATTCTCAGGTAACAGATAAAGTGAAGATGATTTGTACTCTCTGACGTTTTGCTGTGATTTAAGTAGTACCAAACAGTTATTTCTTTGAATGTAATTTTTGGGAACAATGTAATGTATGTAAACGTTACCAGTTGTATCATTTCCAAATGTTGGTGATGTTTTATGTTATGTTTCATGTATATGCATTGTTATGGTATTCAATGAGTCACGATAGCCCCCGGACGTTTCCGCCGTCTGGTTCGGGGGTGTGACAAGGGGTGTGCACCAAACTGCATAAACTGCTAATTAAAGGTTTACTGGATGATAGGGCTAAACCGAATGTTATAGCCGATAACTTGACTTTTTTCGTTAATGAAATTTAATTTAGAAATAGATTAAAAACTGGGGTATAGGGTTAAATATAATATAATAACTGGTAACTTGTGTTTTTTCGTTAATCAAATTTAATTTAGGAGCAGATTAAAAGTTGGGGTAAAACTTTGAGATTTTTTTATGCAGATCTCACTATAGTAAAATGTCGAGTAATTTAAAACGTAATAAATATAAATATAGTTATATTATTTTTATTTTATCTATAGTATTATTTTAATTTTATTATAAAGAAACATATTAGGACGTATGTATATTTACCATTGTAAAAAACATTTAAAAAAAATTAATAAGTTATTTTTGGTGTAGTAATAAAATCCATTAGTTTTGTCTAGTTACAGAAAAAAAAAACTATATTAAAATATATTACAAAAAAATACTATATTACTTTGTTTATATTAAAAAATAGAAAAAATATATAAAATGAAAAATCTCTCACTCCCCCCCTCCCCCTCTCTCTCTCTCTCTCTCTTTTTATATATATATATATATATATATATATATATATATATATATATATATATATATATATATATATATATATATATATATATATATATATATATATATCCGGTAAGAAATTTTTTTTTCGACTTATTTTTTTGGCGAAAAAAACAAATGAATCACTAAATGAATCAATAATAACATGATTCACCAAAAAAAAAATCCTGAAAAAACATTTCGATGATTCATTTTTATGATGATTTTTTTGATATTCACTAAAACTGTCATAAAAGTGAATTTTTTTCTTGATTTACCTAAAAATGAATCATGAAGGTGTTTTTTTCAGAATTTTTCCTTATGAATCATCTTACTTTTGAATCATCTAATGATTTATTTCATTTTTTGCTAAGAAAATATGCATCTAAAAAAATTTCTTAACTTCCTACCAAAAATTTCCTTCTTATTTGATCTTGACTATATATATATATATATATATATATATATATATATATATATATATATATATATATATATATATATATATATATATATATATATATATATATATATATATATATATATATATATATAAAAGAAAACGTACGCAAAATAAGTTTTTTATTCAGTAAAAAGAGAAAAAGCAAAAAAAAAAAAAAAAAAAAAAGAAAAGTTAAATTAAAATTGATTTTAATAATATATAACTATCATGTTAAATTGGGTTTTAACAAAAGATGGTTTTGACTTAAAAAAAGTGGTTTTAACCCATAAATTGGGTGCCAATAGCAACACCCTTTTATGTTGAACACTCCAACACCCCCCCCCCCCCCCCCCCCCCCCAGCCGGTGGATATAACAAGAAACCAAGCTTGGGAACATTCTCTTTATAAATAGATCCATTAAGATTCTTTGTTAGCATATCATCCAATTAATGAGACAATTTGATTAAACAATCTTGCAACTTCTCACGAACATAATGGCAATCAATCTCTATATGTTTAGTTTGTTCGTGGAATACTAGATTAGTGGCAATATATATTGCAGAAAGATTATCACACTTCAACAAAATTGGAGTCAAATCCTCAACTTGAAGTTCTTCCAGAAGACGACTAATCCATGCTAATTCAACACACACTCTACGTATAGATTTGTACTATGCTTAAGTAGAGGAAAGAGATAGAGTGACTTTTTTCTTAGACTTCCAAGATATGGGACTTCCTCCAAAGAGTATAAAGAAACAACTAGCAGATCTATGTGTGATAGGACATGCAACCCGATCTGCATTGCAAAAAGCTTCAAGCTTTAAAGTAGGATTGTTATTCAAATGCAAGCATTGACAAATTGTCCCGTTTAAGTATTTTAGAGCATGAATGGCTGAATCATAATGTGACTGAGATGGGGTTTGATTGAATTAACTCAAATAGTAGACTAAAAAAGCTAGAGCGGGCCTTATATGCAGAAGGGAATTCAACTTGCCAACTAATTGTCTATAAAGAGTAGGATCTGCCAAAGAATTCTCCATTTGTGGAACTAATGAAATTTTGCTAGTAAAGGCATAGAAGCAGCAAGCATATCCATGACATAATAAGTACATAAAAGATCCTTGATAATTTTTTGTTGATGAACAACAAAGCCATTATCAAGTTTATTAAATTGTAATCCAAGAAAATAATAAATTCCTCAAAATCCTTGATTTTGAACTAATCTTTCAAATAAGCCTTTATATTTGAAATTTATTCATCGTTATTACTAGTAACAAGAAGATCATCAACATAGATGACAATAATCACCATTGAAGTAGATAACTTTTTGATGAGCAAAGAATAATCAGTAGTTAATCTTTAATACCCTTTGAATGTAATAGCTTTAGAAAATTTGTCATACCATTGTCTAGTCCTAAGAACGAACAAAGAATAATCATTTACTTGTATCTTTTGGATAAAAGTTTTTCAAACAATGATTATTATCCAGTTTGTACTATGTTCCCCCTCCACTATATACGGAGTGAATGTTTCACTATTTAATGACAAGTGAACAATTCAAGTTTTACTCCAAGAATACCAAATATTCTCTTCACACCATATTCACTTTTCCTTCAAGTCATAATTCTTTCAATACATTCTTCTTGTTCTTTAAATATCTTTGCATTGGTTATACTCCAAGTTTTCTTCATTTATTACTTGAATACTTTGTTGAATACTTACCCTCAAGTCCTAACTGGTTTACGAGATTCGACTGGAACCTTACATTAAGCGAAGAGGTTGATCTTAAAGATTAACTCAAGGTTTGAGTTTTCAAACCTTGTCCTTGAGCATTGATTCTAGTACTTTGAATTCGTATAAGAGCTTGAGTGGTTGTCCTTTGAATCCATCAGAACATCTTATAGTTGATTTGAAATTACCTTGGTATTTTAGTCATTTTTGTGTTTAGGATAAAAGTTCTTTTATATACCACTTTTTTCTCTAATATCTTAACTTCAATGGTTGCTCCTAATTCTCAACAAATGTATTCAATGAAAATAGAAAATAACGTGGGTTTCCCTTCTTGTGCCCCACTGCTAGCTGTTGAAGAGTATAATCACTGGAGGTTCAGAATGGAAAGATTCTTACTTGGTAAGGAAAAAGGTGAAGAAATATGGACATCCGTGAAAGGTGTCACACCCCCAAACCAGAATGGCGGAAACATTCGGGGGTGGATGACTTCACGTAGTACCATAACAATTGAATATCGTAAAGAAAGTACACAACCATCATATATATAATAAAAACGTACATTGTTGCGTTATACATATTTCCAAAAGAATATTACAATATGATATAAATGTTTAACGATAAACGTTCTTAGCGTTCATTCTTCCAAAGGTTGATGGTTACCTGTATTACTGGATCCCTGAGAAATACAAGTGGTTTTGAAAAAGTGTCAACAATTAAGTTGGTGAGTTCATGAGTGTTTTGAGTTGAAAATTATATCCTTTTTGGCAGCAAATCGGTAAATGAGGTTTTCAGAAAATCCAATATTTTCTATAAATGATTCGAAGAATTTCCGGAGTTGGAATGCGTTAGTATTTTTCGTACTTGAATGATAAAGATAACTTTGTATGAAAAATAATGTAGAAAACTGTAATGCATATATGAATCTCGTAAATCAAACTTGTTTTTATACTTTTTATGTGAGTTTTATAACCATACTATTGACACTGAATGCCTGTAACAACATTCTTCAGGTGTTATAGTGTTATGACATTTGTCACCCCAAACCTGCCGGTCTAACTATAGCTAATAGTTTAGGTGCGGGATTGTCAATCCCATATAGATCTATACACAAGTATCACGCTCTCCCTCCAAGAGATTATGGTATATAATACAGGACTTGAAATGCATACATAAGTGTACGTTGAAGTTTGAATACCTCACATTGCTTAGTATAAATAGATTTACAATAAGAATGACTTTACTTCTTTTGAAAGCGTTTCGTTTTTCAAGATGTATATGTAAAATGTACGATTGACTCATTAACTATACCCATTATAGTTTTTCAGAAAATATGTTCCATTTGCGGAAAATAACTTGGTGATATAATAGCTCTTTATACATAAAGATGTTTGTATCGATATTCTAAGATAGACATTACATTTATGTTTATAAAATGAAACTTTAACGTGTAATGTACTTGTATTCCCCCCCCCCCCCCTAAAACATGAAAAGAATTGAAAAGTAGGGGTATGAACTCACTCGTTTGGTTCGAAGAGAGAGAGGCTAAAGTTGAGCAGAACTTTGATCGCGGAAAGCTGCGTCTTCGGGGATCTCGGTAGCGTAGATCTTTCGTCGGGGGTTCGGGTACGGAAACCGAGGTGTCGAGATGGTCTCTGGAGCTCTAGGGTGTGTAAAAGTGAGAGAGAATCTGAGAATTGTGTGCAAAAACCCGAAGCTCAACCTCTCTATTTATAGGCTGGAGGATCCTTGTACGCGGGGCGTACTTCGGTTACGCGGGGCATAAAAATGCATCATGGCTTACGACTCAGGTCTAGCTAGCGTAGAGCACTCGAGCCGATGGGACTTGACAGTGGGTCTAGTACGCGGGGCGTAATCCAGTCTTCCATCTTCTAAATTCCGTAACTTTCGCATATGGGTTCTGTTTTTCGCATTCTTTATATCCACGGGTAGGTGAGATTATGCTCTACAACTTTTATTTAACTCTGTCGGCTAGTTTTGACTTTATTTTTAATGACATATTGTTAATAGGCCGGGACTACTAAAGTCCGTTAAAAATTCATAGTTTCTTTATTCGACGTCGGTTTTTGTTTCTTTTTATCATTTTATTACTATTGTGGAGATCTTCAACTTCCATTTAGGTGGCGATAGTTAAATAACACTCAATCTTCAATTCGAGTTTTTAGCCCTCTACTACTGTTACAAAACTTAAGAAATTCGTAACTTCTTCATACGAGGTCCAATTTGGGCGATCTTTTTATGTATGTTCACAGTCTAACGAACGCTACATCTTTTGTTTAGATACTTAAGGCTAAAATGTATTTTATTGAAATTTTACTTTTTACGTTAAATGGCGTTTTAACGGTGTGTCGTAAATATACGAGTGGTTATAATTTCTTCGATATAACCCGGTTTTGAACGCTCTTTATGTTTTTGGAAACCTTGGCACGATATCTAACATTTGATGTATCCCAACTTAGATATTTGAACACTTTATTTTTGAGGTTAATTTAATTGACTCCAAATAATTTTTGTTGTATTTGACTTTTGAGTGTTACACTGCTTTTGGAAAATATCGGGTTGTCACATCATCCCCCCATTAGGGAATTTCATCCCGGAATTTAATGATAGAGTTTACAGGTTAAGGAAAAAGGTGTGGATACTTTTGTTTTATCTGATCCTTGCGTTCCCAGGTGTATTCAGGTCCTCGCTTGGCGTTCCAGCGGACCTTTACAATAGGTATGCGACTTTGTTTAGTCCTTTTTATTTCCCGGTCCATGATCTCTACCGGTTCTTCCACGAATTGGATATTATCATTTATTTCAATTTCGTCTAGGGGGATGACAAGGGTCTCATCGGACAAGCACTTCTTTAGGTTTGATACCTGAAAGGTAGGGTGTACGTTGTGGAGCTCCTGAGGTAATCGAAGTTTGTACGCCACTGGACCGATCCTGGCAAGGATCTCGAATGGTCCGATATATCTTGGGTTTAGTTTCCCACGCTTTCCGAAGCGTATTAACCCCTTCCAGGGCGAGACTTTTAGTAGGACTCGATCTCCAACCTGGAATTACAAGGGTTTTCACCTTTTATCCGTGTAACTCTTTTGTCTGTCCCTTGACGCCTTCAGGCGTTCCCGGATCTGAACAATCTTCTCCGTAGTTTCCCTTATGATTTCTGGTCCAGTGAGCGTGTGGTCTGTTGCTTGTCCTCTTGCTAGTTGTGTGTCCCCCACTTCGGCCCAGCACACAGGTGATCTGCATTTACGGCCGTAGAGGGCTTCGAATGGGGCAGTCTTGATACTAGTGTGGTAGCTATTGTTGTACGAGAACTCGACCAAGGGAAGGTGGGTGTCCCACACTTTGCCAAAATCGATTACGCAAGATCTCAACATATCTTCTAGGGTTTGTATGGTTCTCTCACTCTGGCCGTCAGTTTGTGGGTGATAAGCGGTACTCATGTCCAGTCTTGTTCCTAGAGCTTTTTGTAGTGACTGCCAGAACCTTGAGGTGAATCTACTATCTCGGTCCTAGATAATGGATATGGGCACACCATGTAGTCGTACAATTTCTCTGAGGTACGTCCTAGTTAGCTTCTCTAATTTATTCGTCTCCTTGATCGGTAGGAAGTGCGCTGATTTAGTTAACCTGTCGACGATCACCCAGATGGTGTCGAGTCCGCTTGCCGTCCTGGGTAGTTTGGTTACGAAATCCATGGTTATACGTTCCCACTTCCATTCGGGTATTTCCAGTTGTTGCAACAATCCTGAGGGCTTTTGGTATTCTACCTTGACCTTAGCGCACATTAGACATTTACTTACATAGGTAGCAATTTCGGCTTTCATGTTCGGCCACCAGTACAACTTTTTGAGGTCGAGATACATTTTATCGGAGCCGGGGTGTATGGAGTATCGTGTCTTATGGGCTTCGTTCATGACGACTTCTCTAAATCCTCCAAACTTCGGTGTCCAAATCCTATCCATGAAGTAATGAACTCCATCATTCTTGACTTCAAGCTTCTTATCTATTCCCCTTAAAGCTTCCCCTGCCACATTCTCAGATGTTAAGGCTTCTATTTGAGCTTCTTTGATTTGTGGATAGGTGTGAATGGATTGTCATGGTTAAAGACTTCACTCTGCGGCCCGAGTATTCCTTCCGGCTGAGTGCATCGGCTACCACGTTAGCCTTTCCGGGATGATATCGAATCTCGCATTCATAATCATTTAGCAGTTCTACCCACCGTCTTTGTCTCATGTTGAGTTCTTTCTGGTTGAGGATATGTTGGAGGCTTTTATGGTCAGCGAAGATCGTACATTTCGTGCCGTAGAGGTAGTGTCTCCATATCTTTAGAGCGAAGACGACTGCTCCTAGCTCAAGATCGTACGTCGTATAGTTCACTTTATACGTCTTTAGTTGCCTTGAGGCATAGGCTATGACCTTCCCTTGTTGCATCAGGACACACCCGAGTCCTTGGTTTGATGCATCGCAATAGACCACGAAGTCCTCCGTTCCTTCTGGCAGGGTTAGGATGGGCGCACTACATATTGCTCGTTTTAGCGTTTGAAACGCGGCGTCTTGTTTTTCTCCCCAGTCGAAGGTCACATTCTTCTGAGTTGGTGTGGTGAGTGGCTTGGGAATCTTGGAGAAATTTTGTATGAACCTTCGGTAATACCCGACGAGTCCCAAAAAATTGCCGGATCTCTGTAGGGATTCTTGGAATCGTCCAACTCTCTATTGCCTTGATCTTCGAGGGATCCACGTGTATTCCCTCCTTGCTTACTACGTGTCCTAGGAAATCCACCTCCCGAATCCAAAATTCGCACTTTGAAAATTTTGCGTACAGTTTCTCTGTCCTCAATGTTTCCAAAACCTGGTGGAGATGTTGGCTGTGTTCTTCCTAACTTCTAGAATAGATGAGTATATCATCTATGAACACGATCACGAATTTGTCCAGGAAGGGACGACATACTCGGTTCATCAAGTCCATGAACACCGCTGGAGCGTTTGTCAATCCGAAGGGCATTACTACAAACTCATAGTGACCATAGCGTGTTCGGAAAGCCGTTTTGGGGATGTCTCCTTCTAGTACTCGTAGTTGGTGATAATCAGATCTTAGGTCGATCTTTGAGAAGTAGCTCGCTCCCTGTAGTTGGTCGAACAGATCGTCTATGCGTGGAAGGGGATATCGGTTCTTGATTGTGAGTTTGTTCAGCTCCCGGTAATCGATGCACATGCGAAAAGATCCGTCCTTCTTTTTCATGAACAGGACCGGTGCTCCCCATGGTGAGAAACTCGGTCTGATGAAGCCCTTTCTTAGCAGCTCGTTTAATTGACTGGACAGTTCCTGCATCTCGACTGGGGCTAAACGGTAAAGCGACTTTGCTGTTGGAGTAGCTCCGGGGATTAAGTCGATTCTGAACTCGACTTGGCGTTTTGGTGGAATTCCTGGAAGATCTTCTGGGAAGTTGTAGACTTCCGGAATGTCTTTAATGTTCTTTGGTTCTTGTTTCTGGTCTACTACGTGGGCTAGAAAGGCATGGTATTCCTTGCGTAGATATTTTCGTGCTTTAACACAGGAGATGATTTGCAAATTTGAACTAGGTTTGTCTCCATATATGATAAGATTTTCACCGTTGGGCAGATTGATACGAACGGCCTTTTCATGGCAAAGAATGTCGGCATGGTGAAGACTCAACCAGTCTATACCGATGATTACATCAAAACTTCTTATCGAAATGGGCATAAGGTCGATTTGAAATAAGTGTTCGTTTAAATTTAATGTGCACCCTACGTACATATCACTTGTGCTTTCTGTTTTTCCATTAGCCATTTCTACAGTGAATATTTTATTGAGTGGTTGGGGTCTTTGGTTAAGTAGGTGTTTAAATTTATGACTCACAAAACTTCTCTCTGCACCGCAGTCAAAGAGTATGCATGCATAAATGTTGTCTAGGAGAAACGTACCCGTAACCACTGTTGGATCAGTTATTGCTTCATTTTGACCTATCGCTAGCACTCTCCCAATACCGCCAACATTCCTTGTCCTGGGGCAGTCCCTCTTGAAATGCCCAGTTTCTCCACACCCATAACATGCTTGGCTTATCCCAGTACCAGGAACTTGAGTGACTGGTCGCGCTGGCGCTTTACAGAAACAGGTAGTGTGCTATTTCCTGTCGTAGTTCTTACAGTGCATCTCGCGGCAATTACCGTGGTGATGGTAGTTGCATTTGCTGCACTTGGGCAGGTTCCCTGCATATTGTTTTGTTGGCGCCGGGGTAGTAGGAGTTATGGCGGGAGTAGTAGCAGCATGAACTGCTACCATTTGGTTCTTTGAAGGTTCTTGCGAGGTTTGCCCATTTCTCTTGTTCCAGAATTTCTTCTTGCTGTTGTTGTTGGCATTGTTAACGTTGTTGTTGTTCCCTTTGGTTGGTTCAGCTACAATAGTCGTGACTCCTTGGCAGATGCCATGATCAACGAGAGATTGCGCCAGTTCCTTGGCGCTGTCGAAGGTCATGGACTTGGAAGCTAACACACTTCCTCGAAGTTGGGGTGATAGTCCCCAGATGTACCTCTCCACTTTTTGGCTTTCCAGAATCAACATCCCTGGACAAAGTGTTATCAAATCACTGAACCTGTTGGTGTAGCCTGCGATGTCCGAGCCTACCATCAAAAGGCCCCATAGTTCCTGTTCAAGCTTCTGAATCTCGCCTCTTGGGCAGTATTCTCGTAGAAGCATTCGTTTCAGGTTTTCCCAACCCATGGAGTTCGCCACCACTAGGGTTAGTGTCTTGACGTGGCCGTTCCACCATGTCAGTGCGCATTCAACGAAAGTAAAAGCAACAAATTTTACTGTGCTTTCTTCAGGGCATGCGCAAATTTCGAATACGGCTTCCGTTTTCTCTATACATTGGGACAGAGCCAATACTCCCCCAGTACTATAAAAGGGAATAGGTTTTCCATTGGTGAAGTCTTTGTAAGTGCATACTCCGGAACGGCCTTGGCTTGGGCCACTTGTAAAGCTGTTTATTCCTCCTCCTGACCCATTGTTGCTCATGTGAGCCATCGCCGCGGTTACAACGGCTGTTGCACCAGTTTGGAACATAGCTGCATCCATAGTTGGAGGGGGTGGTGGAGGTGGTGCTGGAGTTGAGTTTCTGCATGTTGATCTACGAGGAGGCATGTTTTGGTAGAGAAAATAAGAACGAATACTATAAGTTTCTAATGTTTTGACAATCGTGTATTTGAGGGTTAGTCGTATCTTGTAATTTGTTCTGACTTTAGTTTTTGGTTTCAAATTAGATACAACAATTTAGTTAATTTCATAGGTTTCGAGAGGTATATAAAGAAGTACTTCATATTTATATATATGTCACACCTAAGGTGTGTTACATTATGCTTCTAGTTTTAGGAAAATTTGACCTATCTAGAGGTCTCCGTTTACAGATACAAAAGAAAATAAGGGAAAAACTTTATCCGAGGTCCTAGTCTATATCAAAATTGTTGGAGATGAGAAAGTTCTACTTGCGGGGTGTTGTACGTTTGGAGTTAGATTCGGCATCTGACCGCTTGACTCCCATCAGGCGCCTTTCAAGATCTGCTTGTTGTTCCTTCATTTCTCTTATTTCTGCTAGTGCGTTCACCATTTGATTCTGAAGCGTCCCCGTGTAGATTTGGGTATTTTCGTGTAGTCCTTCCAGACGACGGATGTCTGCGGCATTACCCTGAGTAGCAGCATTGATCTCGCGAACTCTGGCTGCTTGCTGGTCCGCATGGTAGTTCTGGGTAGCGATAGTGCCCACAATAACAGGAAGTGCTCGATCAGCTGAGCCTCCCCCATTGACATTGTAAAAATCTCGACACATGCCAAAAGGAGGGCGTACACCTAGTTGGCGGCTCCAGTTGTAGAGATGGCTTCCCCAGATGGGGATGGGTCCTGGGTAATATGGTCTGACTTCGGGAGGATAAGGAGCAGGAGGGTCGATCACTTCCGGTTCGGAGTCTGTCCCACTAGAAATTTCCACGATCTCCTCGTGGACTTCGAATTCTTCTCCGACTTCGACTTCGAATTCTTCTCCGACTTCGACTTCGAATTCTTCTTCGACTTCCTCCTCGAACTCTTCTTCGACCTCTTCTTCGATTTCCTCTAGGTCTTCCTCCGGGTCTTCTTCTATCCAGCCGCCGTTACCTTGGTTTAGGTAGTAGGGGTCTCCCAGTGAAGGAAATCCGGCCATTTGTCTGTACTGGGATAGAGGTATGAGATTTTTATAAGAAAAGAAATTTCTATTTAACGACATCCTACGTTTAACTATATCTTACGGAGTGCAAGTTTTTCATTGTACTATTATTTATAACAATAGTCCTTTAGTATTCCAAATTAGCGAATCTAGAATAATTTTTATAAGTTTTTACCTTGTTGACTACTATGACCATTCCTCGACGTACATTGGTCAAATCCAGGATAAATATAGTTGATCAGGCTATATTTATTCTTGATTTGATTACATACCCTAAGGCCCAATCGTGGTATCGCAACTTGCCTTAATACTTTTTAGAAAACTTGTCATGATACGAGACCGATACATGCGGGTAAAAATGTATATATTTAAAAGAAAATATATTTGTATGAAAATGTTTTGTCAGAGGGTTTTTGGTTCCCGTTGTATTTATAGTTTGTATATCTTATGTGGTTCGATATACTTAGTTCACTATAAACAATGCTCTAATACCAATCTGTCACACCCCCAAACCAGAATGGCGGAAACATTCGGGGGTGGATGACTTCACGTAGTACCATAACAATTGAATATCGTAAAGAAAGTACACAACCATCATATATAATAAAAACATACATTGTTGCGTTATACATATTTCCAAAAGAATATTACAATATGATGATATAAATGTTTAACGATAAACATTCTTAGCGTCCCTTCTTCCAAAGGTTGATGGTTACCTGTATTATTGGTTCCCTGAGAAATAAAAGTGGTTTTGAAAAAGTGTCAACAATTAAGTTGGTGAGTTCATGAGTGTTTTGAGTTGAAAAGTATATCCTTTTTGGCAGCAAATCGGTAAATGAGGTTTTCAGAAAATCCAATATTTTCTATAAATGATTCGAAGAGTTTCCGGAGTTGGAATGCGTTAGTATTTTTCGTACTTGAATGATAAAGATAACTTTGTATGAAAAATAATGTAGAAAACTGTAATTCATATATGAATCTCGTAAATCAAACTTGTTTTTATACTTTTTATGTGAGTTTTATAACCATACTATTGACACTGAATGCCTGTAACAACATTCTTCAGGTGTTGTAGTGTTATGACATTTGTCACCCCAGACCTGCCGGTCTAACTATAGGTAATAGTTTAGGTGCGGGATTGTCAATCTCGTATAGATCTATACACAAGTATCACGCTCTCCCTCCAAGAGATTATGGTATATAATACAGGACTTGAAATGCATACATAAGTGTACGTTGAAGTTTGAATACCTCACATTGCTTAGTATAAATAGATTTACAATAAGAATAACTTTACTTCTTTTGAAAGTGTTTCGTTTTTCAAGATGTATATGTAAAATGTACGATTGACTCATTAACTATACCTATTATAGTTTTTCAGAAAATATGTTCCATTTGGGGATAATAACTTGGTGATATAATTGCTCTTTATACATAAAGATGTTTGTAATGATATTCTAAGATAGACATTACATTTATGTTTATAAAATGATACTTTAACGTGTAATGTACTTGTATTACCCCCTAAAACATGAAAAGAATTGAAAAGTAGGGGTATGAACTCACTCGTTTGGTTCGAAGAGAGAGAGGCTAAAGTTGAGCAGAACTTTGATCGCGGAAAGCTGCATCTTCGGGGATCTCGGTAGCGTAGATCTTTCGTCGGGGGTTCGGGTACGGAAACCGAGGTGTCGGGATGGTCTCTGGAGCTCTAGGGTGTGTAAAAGTGAGAGAGAATCTGAGAATTGTGTGCAAAAACCCGAAGCTCAACCTCTCTATTTATAGGCTGGAGGATCCTCATACGCAGGGCGTACTACCGGAGTACGCTGGGCGTACCCAGTACGCGGGGCGTAAAAATGCGTCATGGCTTACGACTCAGGTCTAGCTAGCGTAGAGCACTCGAGCCGATGAGACTTGACACTGGGTCTAGTACGCGGGGCGTTCTCTGGGATTACGCGGGGCGTAATCCCGTCTTCCATCTTCTAAATTCCGTAACTTGCTCATACGGGCTCCATTTTCGCGTTCTTTATATCCACGCGTAGGTGAGATTATGCTCTACAACTTTCATTTAGACTCCATCGGCTAGTTTTGAATTTATTTTTAATGACATATTGTTAATAGGCCGGGACTACTAAAGTCCGTTAAAAATTCATAGTTTCTTTATCCGACGTCGGTTTTTGTTTGTCTTTTTATCATTTTATTACTATCGTGGAGATCTTCAACTTCCGTTTAGGTGGATATAGTTAAATAACACTCAATCTTCAATTCGAGTTTTTAGCCCTCTACTACTGTTACAAAACTTAAGAAATCCGTAACTTCTTCATACGAGGTCCAATTTGGGCGATCTTTTTATGTATGTTCACAGTCTAACGAACGCTACATCTTTTGTTTAGATACTTAAGGCTAAAATGTATTTTATTGAAATTTTACTTTTTACGTTAAATGGTGTTTTAACGGTGTGTCGTAAATATACGAGTGGTTATAATTTCTTCGATATAACCCGGTTTTGAACGCTCTTTATGTTTTTGGAAACCTTGGCACGATATCTAACATTTGATGTATCCCAACTTAGATATTTGAACATTTTATTTTTGAGGTTAATTTGATTGACTCCAAATAATTTTTGTTGTATTTGACTTTTGAGCATTACACTGCTTTTGGAAAATATCGGGTTGTCACAGAAGGTCTACATGTTCCAGTTAGAAAAACCGTAAGAGATGCTGCTGCAACTCTCTTAGGCCAAAAAGAACATCGTCAGTCACCTCTCACTGCTAAAACCATCAAAAAACTTCATACAAATCAAGTTGCATTTTCCGAGATGGTGTTCGGTTTTCCTCCTTCTCTCTTTGAGCACATTAAGTTGTGCAGATCTGCTAAAGAGATTTGGGATACTCTCTAAGTCCTGTTCGAGGGATCAGAAAATATGAAGGATAAGCATCTGACTTCGGTCGTTAACAAGTCTGATACCTTCATCACAACTCCAGGTGAATTAGTTTCCTCGACTTCCAATAGATACCGAATTGTCATCAACAACATGACAACTCATGGGATTGTCCGAAATCTGCTAGAATACAATCTTAAGTTCATCAATAGTCTTGGTAAAGGATGGGGAAACATAAAACCATGTCTTCAGAGTAATGGATCTATGAAGAAACTGAAGCTTTACTAGTTTTTTGATGAGCTTCAAGGACACGAATCAAATGTTGCACAAACATTAAGAGAACTCTCTGGAGGTCCTCTTGCTCTAGTTAGATCTTTCGATCCTTAAGTCTCAAACCCCGCGTTTTTGGACCCTTTCAAATTTGTTGTCCCACCCGTTCCATCTGTTCAACCCACTCCACCAACTTTATCTGTTCCTACAAATTCCAACTATCAGTTTGATGGCGACCTCGACCCTGAAGCGATGGACTTCGAACTTCTCTTTCACTAAGAGTTTGCTTTGCTGTCCATGAAATACAAGCATCCATGGAATCCCACTCACAAACCATATCAAAACCATTTCCAAGGTCCTCATCAAAGAAATCCCCAATCATTTCCTAAACCCTCAGAGCATCCACCTGCCTACAAATCCATCATTTCTACACCAAGTCGTTCCACGGAATCCCATGATAATTTGAAGTCAGACAAACCCAAGATAGTTGGTCATAAGTGTGGTCATGGAAATAACTTTGCCAAGGAATGTATGGATGAAGCCACATAGAAACCAAAGATCAAGGATTCGACATACTATGCACGTAGAGCCCAAGAGATGGCTGCTAGTGAGAATGCGTTCTTCACCATTGTGTCAAGAGATATGGAAGGGTATTGGTCATCTGGAGATAAAGATGATGTGAGAACTAGAAGAAACATGTGTCTTATGGCTAGGAAAACGATCAAATGCGATGATGGATACTGGTCATCAGGATCAGAAGGAGATGATGAAGATGCTGAACAACACTTTTGCTACATGGAAACCAACGATCCACGAGGTTGAAGCAACGTTTAACAGGTAAAATCTATGATTACTGATAATAATTTTTATTTATCTCTTTGTGAACCATACTAACCCAGATCCAATCAGATATGAACATTATCTTTAAAGCCTATGAGTCTGCCATAGAAGCGAGTGAGAAGATGGAAAGTGACATGACTCATCTTAAATTACATTTCGAGGATAGGAAGCTTAAGATAGAATCGTTAGAACTTGAACTCGTAATGTCTCAAGATGAATGTATCATTATTAAAGAAGATGTGAAATCACTTATTCTGAAAAGAATGTTTGAGTTTCTGATAACAAACATATGAATGCCAAAATTGATGTTGTACATCATGCCATAGATATTCTTGAAGCAACTGAATGGATGACTCGTAATTTTCATCATCCTTGGTCCAAAGCACCTGGTCACGGAAGCGAGTTTTTGAAACCTATTGCTCATCCCTTAAAGGAGTTACAAAATCTAAATTTTATAGGAGACATTCTGAACCACAAACATTCGAAAACCCCTGTCTCACCATTTTCACCCCTTCCTGAGACCTCATACCAGTTCAAATCTCCGATTCCTGAGTTTCAGCCTATAGTTGTCGAATGTCCTGATTCCATGCCTTTTCTGCCTCAAATACACATGGACCTGAATTAGACCTCGTAATCATTCCCTAGCATCACCCATACTGAAGTTCAAATTTTGAACTTTGGTCCTTCTAACAATTATGTTGTTGAGGAATTAGTTCCTGAGACAACTGGACCTGACTCTGAAAGATCAGATTTCATTTGGGCATCATTAGATAGTGATTTTGAGGAAATCTTAAGTGATGATTCATCTAGCTCATGTGTTTCCAATTCTCATGTGATTTCAAAAACAACCTTAGTACGAATCAAACCTAAGTTTGACAATCCATCTGTTGGCCAAACTTCGAAGTCATCATCTAACTCTTGGAAGAAACCTTCATTAAACAGGAAATATGTCATTAACCCTAATATTGAAGCCAAAAATGCCCACAAAAAGGTAATTAGGTCAAGACAAGATTCTAGATTCATTGAGAAATCCAAGAAGAAAGTATTTCAGACTGTTAGCCCATCCACTAGGAACAACACATTTATGTCTGTTAAGATTCTTAGAAGGCCATCCAATCCTCCTAGTTCGGTAGCTCAAACCAAGGTTGTCAGTCCCGTTCCAAAAAAGACTTTTGTTGATACTCATCTCACCAAAACTCTCTTCGGACTGTTTCCTCTGTATTCATTGCTAAATCTGATGGTAAGATTTTAAAACCACAATAGCTTTCACAACCAAATATGCCATCAAAAGCAACAAACAAAGAACGAGTTGCTAAGAACATTGTTACTCAAATTTTTTCAAATGATTCAAAGAAAAAGTTTAAGTGGAAAGTAAAAAGTGTTGTGAAAGAAACTATGACTTCAAGTGACACCATCATTCGTACAGCTCCAAAAAACTGCTTGTCCGAGAAGTTGTTCCCAAACAACCTATTGTTGAATATGATTTCTGGATCAATGAATAGAATATGGCTTTCTGCTTCTTTCCTAAAGCATCTCGGAACAAACCCTTCGAGACATCCATTGCTTAAAAGTCACAACCCAAGTCCAAAGACCATGCCAAAGTCCCAAAACCTAACTCGGAGCCTAAAAACTCCAAAATTCACTGATTTTACAGGTACTTTGCACTTCGGAACAAGATACAATATGGTATATTGATAGTGCTTGTTCCATGCACATGATGGGGCAGAAAGATTTTCTGTGTGATCTCAAACTCTCACCGAATGCTATCTATGTGACATATGGCAACAATTCCAATTCTCAGATTCGAGATTATGGAACTCTCACAAATGGCAATTTCTCTGTCTCAAATATGGAGTATGTAGCTGAACTAAAGCACAATTTGATTAGTATGGCTCAACTCATTGACTCTAACTGAAGAGTTGAGTTCTAGAAAAAAGCATAGAGACGTCATGGTAGAAGATCAGAAAGAATGTCTCATCAAATCTAATTGCAACAAGAATATGTATCCTCTAGATATCAACATGATCATTGGAAAGCCTCAACTATGTTTACTCTCAAAGGCCGTTCCTGACGTTAGTTGGTTATGACATTGAAGGCTTGCTCATCTAGACTTCCGATATATGAATGATTTTGTTTCTGGTGGAAAAGTAAGAGGTCTACCACTCCTCAAGTTCTAAAATGATCATTTGTGTGCTGCGTGTGAATGTGGGAAGCTATCCAAGAAAGGTCATCCGATTATTATTGAAAAATCAATTTTGGAACCACTAGAACTCCTTCATATAGATCTTTGTGGACCCTCCACTATAGAAAGTTTGCATCACAAAAAGTACATTCTTATGATTGTTGATGATTTTACAAGGTTCAGTTTGGGTCTTCTTCCTCAGGCTAAAATATGAAACAACCTTGGAACTTATCAACTTTATCAAAGTACTTGAAGTTCTTGTCAAACTACTTGTGAGATGAATTCGAAGTGATAATGGCTCAAAATTCACCAATGTTAACATTGAGAAATTCCTCTCCGACAAAGGAATTAACCACAATTTCTCTACTCCCTACACTCCTCAATAAAACAGTGTGGTTAAAAGAAGAAACATAACTCTATTTTGAAGCTACTCGATTGATGCTCAACTTTGCAAATCTTCCACTTTATCTCTGGGATGAAGCTGTGTCGACTATCTGTTTCACTCAAAATCAAAGCATCATCAATTGACGCGTCAACGTGACACTTTATGAAGCTATGAATGGTCATAAGCCGAGTATCTCATTCCTACATGTATTTGGTTGCAGGCGCTTTATCAAAAACAACCGTGATTAACTCACGAAGTTTCAACCCAAAGCCGATGAAGCAATATTCCTAAGATACTTAGCAAAATGAAAAGCTTATTGTGTTCTGGATCGCCAGACTTATGTGCGTGAAGAAACATTTGATGTCACCTTCAATGACAACTATGTTCAGAATTTTAGCCCAACCAATGTCACAATCCACATTATGGAGTCTGATGATCCATCGCGAGGATGTCCAAATCCTCAAATTATTCATGAAGTTGACTTTGAAACCATGTTCGGACCATCAGAAATAGCTCTTGATTCGGAATCTCGATCAAGACCATCCTCAAATGCAGCTCCAATTTCCCAAAATGTTTCTGGTCCGATTCCCACTTTTCCTCCATTTGATTCCTATCCAATTCAACCTTCTACGGTTTAGGGAGAGAATGGTCTTCCCTCTCTTGAATAAAATGTTGAAGGTTCCAAGATGCAGTATATCAATTTGCTGAATTCGATCCTATTTCGAACAACAACGAAGGTGATGCCAAGTTCTTTGACTTTACAAATGAAGATGACGTAGATATCTCCGGTTCAGAAGTTCAAGGGGAGCATTATCCTCAAATTCAAACTGTTCAGGAGGTTCAACATAACCTCATTGTTGATGTCGGATCATCCGCTGCACAAGAGCTTCCGAGATTACATGTTTATACAAAAGATCATCCTCCAAACCAAGTTATAGGAAACCTCAATGCTGGTGTTCAAACTCGCTCTAATACTAACATCCAAAACGAATGTCATTTCTTGATATTTATCTCAATGGTTGAACCAAAATCCATAAAGTAAGTGTTAAAACATGCTGACTGGATTAGAATCATGAAAGAAGAGTTAGTAGAATTCGATAGAAATGAAGTGTGGACTCTCATTCCTCTTCCTCATGATCACCCTGTTGCTGGTATGAGATGGGTCTTCCAAAACAAGCAAGACAACATTGGACTTATCATTCAAAACAAATCAAGATTGGTGGCCAAAGTATCCACTCTGATTAAAGGACTTGATTATGACAATACCTTTGCTCCTATTGCTCGTCTTGAAGCCATCATAAATTTCTTGCTTATGCAGCTCATAAAAGCTTCAAAGTTTATCAAATGGATGTTAAAAGTTCTTTTTTTAATGGTGAACTAGATACTGAAGTGTATCTCCAACACCCCCTACTTTTGTCAATCTTTCTTATCCGATCTATTGCTATAAACTCCGAAAAGCTGTCTATGGACACAAGCAAGCTCATCGTGCCTGGTACGAGACTCTCATAGATATTATCAAGTGTTCTGATTTTCAAAGAGGAATTCTTGATCCTACCCTATTCCGAAGATCAAATGGAAAACATCTCATACTGGTCCAAATCGATGTTGACGATATCATTTTTGGATCCACGGATTCATCAATGGTTGTTGATTTTGCCAAGTTAATGGTTAGTCAATTCCAAATGAGCATGAATCGTGAATTAATTTTCTTCCTTAGTCTCTAAGTTAAGCAAACCAAAAGAGGAATCTTTATTCACCAAGAAAAATATATTTATGAGCTTCTCAAGAAATATTTGATGGAAAACTGTGCCTCTACAAAGGTTCCTATGTGTTTTGGACATAAGATCTACTTAGACTTATCAGGTGTTGCTATTGATGAAAAGAAGTATATGGGATGATTAGATTGCTACTCTACCTAACATCAAGTCGTCCGGACATCATGTTCTCTACATGTTTGTGTGCCGGATTTCTGTTCAATCCAAAGATGTCTCATCTTTTGGCGGTTAAGCAAATATTCCAATACCTCAAAGGTACAAAGAGTCTCAGAATTTGGTATCCAACAAATGAGAGTTTTCTCCTACAAGCTTACTATGATTCAAACTATGGTGGTCATCATATGGATAGAAACAAAACCTATGGTGGTTGTTAATTTTTGGGTGGAAGATTGGTTAGTTGGTCATCTAAGAAACATAATTGCATTGCTATTTCAACAGCCGAAGTGGAATACATATCTGCTTCTAGTTGCATTTCTCAAGTTTTTTGGATGAAATCATAGCTTCTGGACTATGGTTATCAATTTCAATAGATTCCAATCTATTGTGATTCTCAAAGTGCCATTGCAATTTTTCACAATCCAATTCATCACTCCATGACAAAGCACATTGATATTTGGTACCATTTTATTAAAGATTATGTTTTAAAAGAAAACATTGAACTTATTTTTGCTCCATATGATGATGAAATTGCTGATGTCTTTGATAAGCCATTAGACGAAACGAAATTCAATGGGGTTCTGAACAAGATGGGTATGATGTTGCCTGATCCTCAAATCTTCCATGAGGCTTGTACTCTCTAATGGAAACATCGAAAAATGAATTAGTTCCGAAGTCAAATTTCTTTTCATCTCGGAATCATTTCCTCTCAGAATAAATATGATCATTTTACGTGTCTTTTTATCTAACCTCTTCTTCTGGTTTTTAGTTGTACAACTCACCTCATCTTTTGAAGTTCATATGACCAATATAGTTACATTGGTATTTTGCTTCGATCTCACCTCAGAATCTATCTTAAAAAGCGTGTTATGAAGTTCACTTCGGAATTCAAGTGTGAAATGGTAATGTGCATTCACCTCTTACCTCTGTCCGAGTTCTGATTCTTCATGTCTTGGAATCTTAAAAATGGTTTAAAAATGTCCTCTAAGATCTTCTTACATTTTACCTCTGATATTGAGTCTGATTCTTTGCAATCTCGAACTCTATATCATGTACAAGGCTTCTCATTTTCTCTTCGAAGCATCTTGTAACACCGTAATTTTCAAGACAAAATTTTCGTTTAAAATAATCATTTTAATATTAAAACACTTGTTTAAAATCTCATACATAATTGAATTACAAAACATAGTTTCATTTTCACTTGAACAGAAAACCAGGATCCCCCAACATATAACTCTTTCTCTGGTGTGTACAATCGAGCCGGTGCCATCCCGTGTTACTGAAAGAACCTGAAACAACATAACACAAAACACTGTAAGCACGAAGCTTAGTGAGTTCCCTAAAATACAACTTACGCATATACGCCTTTCCAGGCCCTGACCTTCCGGTCCACAACACAACCCGCCTTCCGGCCCTTAACATAATCGCCTTCCGGCCCATAACATATTCGCCTTCCAGCCCATAACATATTCGCCTTCCGGCCCATAACATATTGCCTTCCGGCCCATAAAACATACACAACACATATAACAATTAACTTACCACATATAGCACATATATCCATACATATTGCCTTCCGGCCCATATAAACATACATAGCACGCATAGTAATTACCTTTCCATTTATAGCACTTATCACACATATCATATCTGACCTTCCGGTCACACAGTCAAACCCCTCCGGGTACAGTATAGCGAGAAGACTCACCTCGAGGATACTGGAAATCAGCAACTCCTGAAATCACTCGTACTCGATCCGCCGAGCTACAGACTCCCTGGATAATATCGTGCATCGCTTATTAACACCTTTATCTTTCAAGACAACCGACCCTAAGAAATCACACACAGGTCAACTCGACCGGACTCGGCGAGTACTCTGGCGACTCGGCGAGTCTAGTCATACTCCAATCCTCTAAGTTTTCCCTTCTACTCGTCGAGTATCCTCCTTGACCCGACGAGTTACTCCTGGAAGAATCGCGGGGCCACCCCGACTCCACTCGCCGAGTCTGATGAACAACTCGACGAGTCCCAGTTATTCTTCAAGCTACTCGCCGAGTCTGCTCATCTGACTCGGCGAGTCCATGCCATGCAGCCGTGCAAACTGCTTCCTAAGGTCATAACTGCTCCGACCATTCATAGGTCTGGCCTTCCTCGACTGGTCCATTACATAAGGTCTTCATTTAGGTGCTCATGATACACCCCAAGACTTATAATTTACATGTTGACCTAAGGCATAAAGATTTCAATCCAAAACCTTCACCAATTCCCGAAATACACATACATGGGACATTCTGGACCTCCAAGGGTCCTAATACAGGGTTACAATCGTTTGGGGAACAAGGGTAACATTCAATCTATCCATAAAAGGGTTCCATAAACCATAATCCTCTAAATACATCACCATAGCAGAGTATACACGAATTCTTACCTGGATAATGTGTCCTCTGTGTCCCCAATCCTCAGAATGTGACCCCCTTGTTGTTCCTTTAGCCAAGCCCTTCTCTTCTTTGCACAACAACTCCTTCTAAATCACCAATGGCCTTTAATCTTGATCTAGATGCACACAATCGATTTAGAGTTCTTATCAGAAGGCCAAAACGAACAATGACAGCCTATAAGCCCCCTCTATACGTCCCAAACCTAAACGGCTAGGGTTTTCGCTAAACAACGTAGACTCGCCGAGTCCCTATCTGACTCATCGAGTCCAGTCGCGAACCCGCGACCATGTCTGCGAGTCTGGCTCCAACTCGTCGAGTCCCCCCTTTGAAACACCCCAAAATATAATTTTAACAATACTTGAGATTCCGGGCTGTTACAATTCTCCCCCACTAGAATCAGACTTCGCCCTCGAAGTCTTACTCTGAAAATAGTTCCGGATGCTACTCCCGCATCTCACGTTCCAACTCCCAAGTCATTTCCGATCCTTTTCGGGGTTGCCACTGAACCAACACCAGAGGTACCTCCTTGTTCCTCAGAACCTTTATCTTCCGAGCCCTGATAGCCACTGGTCTCTCAGCATAACTCAGGCTCGCATTCACCTAAATGTTCTCCAGTGGAACCACTGCTGACTCATCGGCTATACATTTCTTCAATTGCGACACATGAAAAGTGTCGTGGATCTATCTCAATTCCGTTGGCAACTCCAAACGGTAAGGCAACCATCCTCCCCTCCCAATCTCACGAAAAGGTCCAATATACCGGGGCCCCAACTTGCCCCTCTTCCTGAATCGAATCACTCTTTTCCAAGGAGAGACCTTCAGGAATACGAAGTCGCCGACCTGAAACTCAAGCTCATACCGACGTCTGTCTGCATAACTTTTCTGTTAGCTCTAGGCGATCAATAACCTCTGTTTAACCTGCTGAATCTGCTTTGTCGACTGAAGCACGATCTCTGTACTGCCCACTACTCCCTGTAACCGAGAATCACCCACGATGCAATTCTGCTCCAATCTCAACGATCACTCCACCCATAAGGGTTAGGAAACCATGAATCACCGGATCCCCGATCCAAAACCCACTTTATCCATTTCGGAACGACCGAGAGACCCATTCGCACTCTCAGAGCAACTCTCACGAGTTCCCTTCTTGTATTCGCATACACATACTGCACTAGCCCCAACATACCTTTCTCTTCCCTTGCCTAGGGAAATCCGCTTGACGACCTTGCCACTACTCCATGTATCGCACATGCTCTGGATCTTCTCGCAAGGACTCTCGGGTCCATGCGTTACCTCTCCTCAGCAAATGAGGGTCCGACATCACCTCCTATGCAACAGCTCAAAGGGCGGCATACCAATGCACTAATGATGGCTTGTTGATATGGGACAACTCAACTAAGGATAAATACGTACCGCGGCTTCCTCCGAAATCTAATGCACATGCCCGAGGCATGTCTTCGAGCGCCTGGATCGTTTTCCTCTCTCTAAAGTGTCCTCAGACATCATCATGATAAACTCTAGCTCGTTTCTCCTATCCCTCTTCGAGACTGAGTACCAAGTCAGCTTTTGGCTCCACGGCTGAGCCCCCAACGGTCACTCATATCATGATCCAAATATCCCACTAACTTCCTCCCCGTGACCACTATCCCGACCCAGTGACACACAAGTCACAAAATCTTCTTTTCCTCATGCGAGAAAATATAATCCAACCAAGGATCGTCTCGACTCAAATCTCTGGTTTCTGTTGCGCATATTCCTTGCGTATCTCCCCGCATCTCCCGACAGAGACGGAGACCCCCGTCTCGCCCCCCGACTCAACATCCAAGCTCCAAAGACTCAATACCAGGGCTACCCAAACTCAAACTCTTCCACCTCATACACTGCTCAAAAATATTCCAACATCGAAATTCTCTTGCCATCTAGTGAGTACTGCGACTCCACGCAGTATCACAACACCTTCTGAATAGTGTGTACTTCGACTCCCCGCAGTATCACAACACCTTCTGTCTAGTAAGTACTGCGACTCGAATATCCATCACAGTCTATGGAGGCAATCAACATAACAAACGCCCATCTTGCGAAAATCCACTCTCTTGAATAATCTCCCTGGATGCCCATACTCGAAGGCTCCCACTAGATCCGCAGATACTTGATATGCCTCACGTCGATTCAATTCAGGGTTCACGAATAACTCCAAAATAAAGATATCATACCCGAATATCTCAGAATACCCCAACAGCACATCACAAGATCTTGCCACAACCACTGATCTCCTGCCCCAAGCATCATATAGACACAATAATACATTTCTTCTGAACCCCATAATTATATCTATATTTTTCCCACCTTACAACTTCGGTGCATCTAATTTCTCGATTGGAATACGAGAAAACACTGACGTTACGAGATATGCTGATAATTCTCCGAAACCCTTTTTCCCGACACTCAAAATCCAAACAAGGATACGCATACCGACCCCGGGAGTTGGCCGCCCAATCATTCTCTATCTACTTGCAACAACACCAATCACCTGTCATGGATACATTCGTCCTCCTCCTCAAGTACTTCCCGCATTAACTCACTCTGACCCCTTTCCTCGATCACCGACATCTCTGGTCTCATGATTTCTTACAGCATATCTCTATACTCCACTTATAACTACTCTTGACAAATCTTTGCTTTACATACTGCACCCGGTTCTCCCCCACTTAGGGTTCGAACCATTACCAATTAGCACACAACCAACCCACGACTATTTTTTTCCCACCAGCGAAATCGTACCTGTCCCCGGAAAGTGCTACACCACGCCCGATAATTCCCTATTAAGGAACTCAATCAACCCCCTATACTCTGAACCTCTGATGAACTCCTCAAGAACCTCTCATCACGACTGCCTCTAATCGTTCCAAATCTCATACCAACCCAACACTAAGCATCTCAATTGCTCAATAACATCCCTGTCTCATAGACCGCACCGCAAAAACATCGTTCCTCTCACCTCAACTCATCAACCAATGTTCCAACACCGGAATTTTCCCAAGGACAGGGACCCACTCCCAACATAGACGAAAACTCCCTGCACTGCAAAACTCAACTGAACTCCCCACTATTACCACTATAACACAACCTACTATTCTCAATTAGGTGTGGTGTGGTCCTCGACTACCTCAGTCCCAACTGACTGTCTGCACCCGATAAGTCACTGCCTCGCGGCACACCTACCACCTGCTACTCTAGGGAAAATCATCACCGATACGACCTGTAGGGTGTACCCCCAAACCTAAAACTGAAACATCAGACCTCCCATGTCTTGCACACGAACACAAATAGCACCACCCACCTAGAAGATGACCCCTCCTCTATCGACTGATTGCTCAACTCAGACCGAAATTTTCTCCTTCCTTTAACTCCTTACCAAAATACTCTGATAGGCACTCGCCCTTTTCTCTCGAGGGACGCCTCTTCGTACTCAATCATGGTCTGCAGGCCTAAAACCCATAGCGTCCGATCTCTACCTCATCGATCATGACCGGATAATAAAATAATCACCAGCATCATTCACTACGAACCATGGTACTCATCCCATGACATCCCTTCTCAATCTGCTCCGGTGTATGGTACCCGAACCATAGTATCACTCCTCAATCTGCTCCGATGTATGGTACTCGAACCATAGCATCACTTCTCAATCTGCTCCGATGTATGGTACTCGAACCATAATATCACTCCTCAATCTGCTCCGATGTATGGTACTCGAACCATAATATCACTCCTCCCTCTGTTCCGATGTATGGTACTCGAACCATAATATCACTCCTCAATCTGTTCCGATGTATGGTACTCGAACCATAATATCACTCCTCCCTCTGTTCTGATGTATGGTACTCGAACCATAACATCACTCCTCAATCTGCTCCGATGTATGGTACTCGAACCATAGCATCACTTCTCAATCTGCTCCGATGTATGGTACTCGAACCATAACATCACTCCTCAATCCGCTCCGATGTATGGTACTCGAACCATAACATCACTCCTCAATCTGTTCCTTAGGACCTTCAGAATGCTCCCTGTAACAAGTATGGGTCCTCTGCTTTCAGTAGTACGGGCCCATACTACCTGCCACATCTACCCATACTTTCCACACGGACCATCCCAGAGCTCCTAAGTAGCTGCTCGACCTGCTCTTTCACCAATCCCATCGCACGTGTCCGCTCTCCAACGAAATCCTCTACTTTACCAGCGTACTCATATGGCTAGGTTTACTCCCTAGTCTCTTCCGTCATCCTCCCACTTCTTTGCTATCAGCTGCTGAAGAGCTCCTAATGATGTCAGCCATCTACCTCCTGAATATCGTCATACTCATTTAGTAGCTGACTCCCATCATCGAGAGTTCCACAAAGCACAAAGCAAGCAGCATTCGAGCATCGAAGAATACATAGGACTCCTTATCTGTGATAACTCCACCTTCTCAGCTCATCCTCGAAAGTACCACCGAACTCTGTAACTCTACCC
Organism: Lactuca saligna; assembly: GCF_052625555.1. Taxonomy (NCBI): domain Eukaryota; kingdom Viridiplantae; phylum Streptophyta; class Magnoliopsida; order Asterales; family Asteraceae; genus Lactuca; species Lactuca saligna. The sequence continues at coordinate 61,821,150 of NC_136421.1, read as the reverse complement.
CTCATGGGTTCTAACTGGATACTCTCACTCATCACATACTCAAAACATAACACATATAACAACGAGTCCTAGACTAAGGCATCACAAATCAGGCCACTCTAGTCCTAACATATGAAATACCTAGCCTGTCTCTAGCATGCAATAATATCTCATAAAGTGCATCATACATATCTCATAACACAAAAATAAGGGTATTTTGGGAAATCACCGTTCGGGCTCTGGCTGATTGTACACACTGCTCTTTCTTGCTTTCTCTTTGAACTCTTGTTCACTTTTAGAAAACTATTTATTTGAAAACTTTTTCTTACTTCCTCAGTTTGAGTCCAGATTTACCCGAAGGCGCATCCGAATCTCTCAAACCAAGGCTCTGATACCAATTTGTAACACCGTAATTTTCAAGACAAAATTTTGGTTTAAAATAATCATTTTAATATTAAAACACTTGTTTAAAATCTCATACATAGTTGAATTACAAAACATAGTTTCATTTTCACTTGAACAGAAAACCAGGATCCCCCAACATATAACTCTTTCTCTGGTGTGTACAATCGAGCCGGTGCCATCCCGTGTTACTGAAAGAACCTGAAACAACATAACACAAAACACTGTAAGCACGAAGCTTAGTGAGTTCCCCAAAATACAACTTACGGATATACGCCTTTCCAGGCCCTGACCTTCCGGTCCACAACACAACCCGCCTTCCGGCCCTTAACATAATCGCCTTCCGGCCTGTAACATATTCGCCTTCCAGCCCATAACATATTCGCCTTCCGGCCCACAACATATTGCCTTCTGGCCCATAAAACATACACAACACATATAACAATTAACTTACCACATATAGCACATATATCCATACATATTGCCTTCCGGCCCATATAAACATACATAGCACGCATAGTAATTACCTTTCCATTTATAGCACTTATAACACATATCATATCTGACCTTCCGGTCACACAGTCAAACCCCTCCGGGTACAGTATAGCGAGAAGACTCAGCTCGAGGATACTGGAAATCAGCAACTCCTGAAATCACTCGTACTCGATCCGCCGAGCTACAGACTCCCTAGATAATATCGTGCATCGCTTATTAACACCTTTATCTTTCAAGACAACCGAACCTAAGAAATCACACACAGGTCAACTCGACCGGACTCGGTGAGTACTCTGGCGACTCGGCGAGTCTAGTCGTACTCCAATCCTCTAAGTTTTCCCTTCTACTCGTCGAGTATCCTCCTTGACCCGACGAGTTACTCCTGGAAGAATCGCGGGGCCACCCCGACTCCACTCGCCGAGTCTGATGAACAACTCGACGAGTCCCAGTTATTCTTCAAGCTACTCGCCGAGTCTGCTCATCTGACTCGGCGAGTCCATGCCATGCAGCCGCGCAAACTGCTTCCTAAGGTCATAACTGCTCCGACCATTCATAGGTCTGGCCTTCCTCGACTGGTCCATTACATAAGGTCTTCATTTAGGTGCTCATGATACACCCCAAGACTTATAATTTACATGTTGACCTAAGGCATAAGGATTTCAATCCAAAACCTTCACCAATTCCCGAAATACACATACATGGGACATTCTGGACCTCCAAGGGTCCTAATACAGGGTTACAATCGTTTGGGGAACAAGGGTAACATTCAATTTATCCATAAAAGGGTTCCATAAACCCTAATCCTCTAAATACATCACCATAGCAGAGTATACACGAATTCTTACCTGGATAATGTGTCCTCTGTGTCCCCAATCCTCAGAATGTGACCCCCTTGTTGTTCCTTTAGCCAAGCCCTTCTCTTCTTTGCACAATAACTCCTTCTAAATCACCAATGGCATTTAATCTTGATCTAGATGCACACAATCGATTTAGAGTTCTTCTCAGAAGGCCAAAACGAACAATGACGGCCTATAAGCCCCCTTTATACGTCCCAAACCTAAACGGCTAGGGTTTTCGCTAAACAGCGCAGACTCGCCGAGTCCCTATCTGACTCGTCGAGTCCAGTCGCGAACCCGCGACCAGGTCTGCGATCCTAGTCGGCGAGTCTGGATCCAACTCGCCGAGTCCCCCCTTTGAAACACCCCAAAATATAATTTTAACAATACTTGAGATTCCGGGCTGTTACACATCTTATGACAATCTATCTCAGAACTTCCTTGTTCCGAGATCACAGGTTTCAAGAGAGGTTAAAGGTTTTTCATTAAAGTTTTTTTTTTTTGTTTTTTTGTTTTTTTTTTTTTTTTTTTCTGAAACGTTTTCTTAAATGACTTAACGGTTAATTTTTTAATGATTATCCTTTAATCCTAAATAATTGTGCTTTTTGCACATGTCTCGATAAAGTGCACATCCTTTCAACTAAAACGACGGTTTTCCATTTCGCACGTATTGCCATCGCAACTTTCGTCCATGCAGGTCAAGCGCATGCCAACTTAGGAAACACATTTAATGTGATCCATTTGCAAATCGGGTATAATCATTATACTTTTTCACATCCCGACTCAATTTTCCATACTATATAAGGTTTTCAAAACCCATATGTTCCTCTTTTACGCTCTTATCATCTTCTTCTCCATACCCTCCCTGCAAAACTGTTCTTTGAGTTCTCAACCTGCATAATGGCCTCATCCCAAAATGCCCGTGAAATTTCAAAAAACTATCCCAAATAAGAAATCCTCCAAAGGCTCAACTTCATCTTCTTCAATTTTACCCATTCTTCGTGAAACCACTTAGCTTTTCTCACTTGATCCTATGGATTATGACAAATCCATAAGAGTGATGATTGAGTTCATATCTCACCGTCCAATCGCCATTCCACTCACAAAAACCCCAAATCCCCAAATACCTCTTTGAATCCTTCATAATGCTTTTGAAAGGATCAAGATCCAAGACAGAGTATTGGAAACCCAAATCACAGGCGATAGCATTGTTCCTATGTCAAAACAAACATTTCTCAAGGCGATTAGAATACCAGAAAACCACAAGGGTTTCATAGTGCAAGAACCAACAACTGAAGAGTTCCAAACGTTTTTTTAATGAAATCAGGTATACAAAAGAGTTCAAGGAAAAGAAATTCAAGAAATCAACACTCCCTGACCTTTGGACTATCCTTATCCACGTCATTCTTCGAGGTCTTTCCGACAAACATAGTGACACTGATACCATGTGTAGCATCCCAAAATTTAAGACCAAAAATTTCATTTTTCATTTAACAATATATAAAAAAGCACTTGTCTGAAAACATCTATAGTGTCAACCCATATCAAAACCAATGTATCAATAATCAAAACATCTCATATTAAATCAACATCAAAGTATAACCCCCAAAGATATCGTGTGCGGAAAACGTAGTGTGATTGTCACACCCCCGAACCGTCAGGAAAACAACGGCGGAAACATCCGGGGGCGGAGACGTGATGCGTAGTATCAAAACCATTGTACATAGTAAGCATAGTAAACACAACCATTACGTTACATAAGAATATTTACATTTGTTTGAAAGCGGAGAAATACATTGTTTATGTACATCAGTATAAACAAAAGTAAAGACGAGACTTCTGTTTGCACCGTCTTCTCCAAAAGTAAGCGAGATACCTGTCTAACGTGAACCTGAGAATACACGCAGTTTTTGAAATATCAGCATAAAGCTGGTGAGTTCATAAGCAGTTGATTTCTGGTGAAAGAAAATGTTCCTTTGGTTTCATGAAAAGTTGTTTTCCAAGAAAATCCCATATTTTCTTATAAAAGAAGTTTAGTTATCCATTTGTTAAACAGCCTATTTATGAAAAGTTAAGTTATCCCGGGAAAAACCTATATTTTCCTTATAATTCAATGGTTGGTGATCGATCCGGAAAGGAAGTGTACAAGTATCTACCATACTTGTATTGTTAGGTGAAGTTTCCTTGAAAACTCGGTTATCCTTGATGAGGTACATTAGTTTTAATACACACATAAAACTAATAAGTAGGTAGTGAAGTAAATCCTAACGGTATTGCTGATACCCTCTAGTAATCAAAACAGTTATTACTTTGAGGTTAGTTCACTAGGTTTATTATTACCAAAAGTATATCTCCATTATCTAAGTTGCGAGTTCCATAACCATACAATAAACTGGATATGGCACATAACGGGGCCAATATCATTTTATGACTTTGTCACCCGTAGACCTGTCGGTCCCACTGTAGCTAGTAGCAAGGTGCGGGGTAGTCAATCCCGTATAGATCTATACACAATAGTCATGTTCTCCCTCAAGGAGATTCTGGTTACAGGGTTAGTCCTACATTCTCGTATCTTTGTGGAGTGTTACCAAGGATGTGTCTCCAATCTTAAGAATAATGAATTTACAAGTAATAATATGGAAAATCCTGTTTTATGATTGGCATGAATCCTTTGTAAATTATAAAATATAAAAATTTATGATGAGATCCACAAGTTCCTTGTTTTGGCTTTGAAAACTAACTCTACAAGTTAATTTCTTGATCGGTTGGTAAAACGGTTTTCTATGTTAAAAGCATGCTGAACATGCAAACATTTAATACAAAATAATAGGTTTTGAGTACAAGTTCCCTTGTACTTTTGCTTGTATTCCCCCCTGAAAACATGAAAAAATCGAAAAAAGGTGTAGGGGTATGAACTCACCTACAGTGAATGGATCGAAGTGCCGGGTAGGAATGTTAAGTGTTAAGTGAGGACTTGAACACACACGAGGATCCTATGTAACATGAAGTGATACATAATTGTATCTAATTAGTTATTTAATCACTAATTAAGTAAGTAAATACACTCTAATGCGTGCAAACACTTTATTTCAAGTGTTAGGGATGATACGGGATGCATCTAAGGAGTGTATGGCCTCATTATGGAGTTTACTCTTCAAGTGGGGGCCCTTAGGGGTGTTTATGGTTCTGGGACCATATCCCCCATGAGTTTACAACTATAAACTCATGGGAATGATGGCTTTCGGTGCTCAAAGGTCTTAAACTATTCAAGGACTTATGCTAGACTCGAGTCAAGGGCTATGGAAGTGATTGGGGCTTGAAATGGCCCTTATTTGGAGTTTACGGTTTTTGAATGCTTCCTTGGTGATTTTATGGTTGTAAACACATGAGTTTACAGCCGTAAACTCATGTTTTCCACTTTCTTGCATGATTTGGTGCTTCTAGGGTAAGCATACAAGGTTCTAGCCTCTCATTCAAATCATAGAAGGTGTTAAGGGCATTTTAACACCCTTAGAAGGTGTTTACGGTTTTGGGATGTTCCCAAATCGTAAACTCATGTTTACTCCTTTCGTTTCATGATTTGTGGTTCTAAGATCATTCATGCAAGTTTCTAGGTCATTAGCCAAGCATTGGAAGGGTTTTGGGGCATTAAAACCCCCTTTTAGGGTGTTTACGGTTTTGGGATGTTCCCAAAATGTAAAATCTTGTTATTGGGGGGTTTTAAGGGTTCAAACCATGGATTTGCAAGTATGCAAAGCTAAACAACAAGCTAGGAAGGTTTACTTACTGTTGTGAAGCTTGAAAGGGTGTTTTCTTGATCAAATTCCAACTTTTGTAGAGAGAGAGAGAGAGTAGAGAGAGAAAGTTCTAGGGTGTGAAAAAGGTTGGAATGAAGACGACTCAACCCTTATATAGGGTTGAGTTTACGGCCTGGGTGGGGGGGGGTCCACCTAACATCAATCACAAACGGGGTATTTCACGTGATTTTTCGTTTTCCGTCACGTCTGAAATTACGACAAATAACTCCAATTGATTTATTCAGCTTAAGAAATTAACGGAAAACTTTTAATAAAAATAAATTTTATTAACGGAAGTGGGTTACATTGATGGATTAAATTTCGGGTTGTCACAGTGATGCACTGCAATCATGCCGACTCCTTGCCCTTCGAAGAGGAAGTACTTGAAACAAAAACAGAAAACTGTAAGCACAAAGCTTAGTGAGTTCCCCCATCATACCACATGCCATACAATAAACATAATGTCAGGAATATATGGGTGCCCAACCTACCCTGTTGAGCATACCTGCTGGTCTAGCTGTAGCTAACTGCTTAGGTGTGGCATTGCTAGTCCCGTATAGATCTATACACAAGCATCACACTCTCTTACCGAGATTCTTGGTATAATTCAATACTTTAGTGTGTACTCTATTAGGTATGGTGAAGGCTATCACTACTAGAAAACAACCCTTTAATGACGCGCAAACAATGACACGCGCTGATAGATGACACGCATTCGTGCGTGCCCTAAAAAATAATGTCAGATTTGCAAAATTTGAAGGATAGAGGGCACGCATTTGTGCATACCCTAAAATTAATGTCCAACAAAATAAATTACAAACACGGAGGGCGATTATCTTCAATGTGTGTCATCTAGAAATGTCGCTTTATAATTTTTTAATTAGACGTACGTTTTTAAGGGGGGGAAATGAAAAATGTAACATCCCGAGTTCAAGAGTGCAAGTTCAGGGTTCAAAGTGTAAATGTGAAAGGGCAACTCGGCGAGTCCGTGGGTGGACTCGGCGAGTAGGGTCGCGATGATGGTCGCGTGTTAAGTGACCAACTCGGTGAGTCTCATGGGTGGACTCGGTGAGTTGGTGTTGTATGGAGAAAACCCTAATCCCAGGGGTGAAGCCCTATATAATGAACATAAAACCCTCTCCCTAGCCTCTTTAACCTCTCTTGAAGTCCAGAAAACCCTAATGCACGTTTGTGAGTAATTTGAGAGCATTTGAACCTTGGAGAAGAGATTTTGGAAGAGATCTTGGAGAGTTAGAGGCTTGGAGCAAGGGGCTTTGCTAGGATTCGGTTTTCTATTCTGTTGGAGCTTCCTTTTGAGGTATTATTTCGTTGATTGGGCTATTATTCATCTACATTCATCATTTTGGAGTATTTGGAAAGAATAGCTTGTGATATTCCGAGTTTGGAGGTAAGATCTGGGGTTGCTACCCCAGATCTGGAATGGAGAAGGTCTAAAGTGGATTAAAGTCCCTGTTCTTGAGGGATTGGTGAAGCCATCTTGTCCCAAACCCTAACTCTAGAGTGTTACATGCTTAGATCTCTTTGGATTCACGTAAAGTTTGCCACTTTAAGTGATGGATGGGTGGTAGAAGGGTAGATCTATGGTTTGGATCATCTGCATGGCCTGGAAAGCTTATGCATGGATTAAGATCTAGGGGTACTCGGCGAGTCACAAGGGTCTACTCGGCGAGATGCATGAAGGTGGGCAGGAACTTGATGAGTTGGAAGAACAACTCGGCGAGTTGGTTGAAGATAGCCTTGGACTCGGCGAGTTTGTTCTTGGACTCAGCAAGTCTGGTCTTGAGGTCCTAGCCTTTCCTGGTTAAGCTAAGAATCGGTGAATCAAGGGATGACTCAGTGAATTGAGATGGGACTTTTCAGAGTTGAGGGACTCGGCAACTCAGCGGGCTGACTCGGCGAGTAGGGTTAGTCAGGAAGTTGACCTTGATTGAGGACTTTGACTTTGACCAAGAGTTGACTAGTTGACTTCTAAGGGAATTTTGGTAATTTCTGGTATTTATTGGGTTCTGTCTTTTGGCATTATCAGGGGTGGAGTTCGTGTCGGAGGCTGGAGCAGCGTGATCTTATCTTTTCAGTCAGCAGTTGCAAGGCGTGTTATCCTCACTATATCAACAGGGTCTAAGGCACCAAGGCCGACCCTTTATCGGATTGTAATCCGGGTATTGTTGTTATGTTGTTGCTTTGCTATGTTTTCATCCTGGTAGTTAGGATGGTATATGTTAGAGACCTGGTTAAGGTCGGTATCCTGGTATATAGGATGATGCTATGCTACTGACCGGTTAGGTCGGTATCATGTTTAGAGTATGTTATGTTATGTGATATGCTAGATCGGTTCGATTGGATGTGAATTGTTATATGATTGTATGTTTATGTGCACATGGTTGTTTGACTAGGGTTGGGTTGAGGCGGGTCCTGCTTTGTGCTGTAGGACAACATACCCGGGTGGAGCGGTTATTCCAAAGGCCCAGTGAGCGGTCCGGATAGGCTGTAGGCCCCACGAGGGCGGACCAGACGTGCCGAGGCTCGAAGAGTGGACCAGGCCGACTGAAGGCCCGGTGCAGGCGGACCAGTCATACTGTAGACTCAGAGAGTGGACCAGGTGGGTTGAAGGCCCGATGCGGGCGGACAAACCACACTGCAGACTCGAGGGATATGGCTAGACTCGGAGGGTGGACCAGGTGGACTGAAGGTCCGGTGCGGCGGACCAGTCACACAGTAGACCCGAAGTGCATGGCTATTCTGTTCGATTATGATATGTCGTGCGTGATCGTACTGCTCCTCATGTTTATGTTTTATGTTATGGTTCTGGGAATACTCTGATAATAACTGTATTGAAAACCTTTTTGTAATAACTTAATGAATTGGGATGTTTTTGAAAAGTTTAAATTGGCTTGAATTTTTAGAGTGTTACAAAAAATCTCTAAAATTCTAAAAATTTTAAGTGCCCGCTTCTCCACTCTATCTCGTGATCTCCTTCCATTCTCTCCCTCTATTCTCTGTGCAAACCCTAAGCCATCGCCATCTTCCTTCTGTCTAGGACGTGCTAGGGCTTTATTTTATAGTAAGCTTAACTTCTCCTGATTTACTCTCTCTACCCCCTACTGCTCGACAACCAGCCACCACCCTTCGGCCTTTGTCTTCTCTCTGGTTCACTACCGTCTCCAATAGAGCCGCAACATACCACCGACACAACATAACGCAAGATCACCACCCCTCTTTCGCACCAACATCGTTGGTTAATAACACCACCATTTATATAAAAACCCTAGAACCATCAGAAATCGAAGGTTGCAAGTCAGATTTGGGATCGAAAGTCAGAGGTTCAAGGTACGATCGGAAGCATCAAAATGCGGAAAACAAAAATGGAGGAGACATCAGGTTCGAAGGTTGTTATCTTCTTCTTCATGTATGTTCCCTAGATTTCTTTCTCTTACATTCAATTTTTAAAGATTCTTTTATTTCCTAAATCAGGTACGAAGACTGTTCTCTTCTTCTCCATTTGTTTTTGTTTTTATTTCCTAAATCAGCTGACAGTTATGTGGAAATTGGTGGAGAAACTGATGATTCCTAAGAAATCAAAAGCTCCTGTACAAGAGAAAAACTGACTGAAGGAGTAAAATGGTCCTTTTCTGCGGGGAAAAACTTATTACCAAATTTTGGTGCAAAGATCGAAAGGGAATCCAAACTTCGACTCAATGATTTCTCCAAAGAACTTAGGTTATTAAGCATTGTTGACATGTCAAGTACTAACAAAATAACACTGTATAAGATGCAACGAATGAAGCTATTTTCCATACATTTTCGTATACATCACTTGCAAAGCACCACTATTCAAATCATGTATCTTTTGCAGGTCGCAACTTTGGAGATGAAGGACTATTCTTCCTTGCAGAGAGCTTAGCTGATAACCAGGTTTGACTATTTCAATGATTATGTTTACTTTTATCCTGCATAATTCATCTCATAGCTTCTTATACAAAGATATTTTATTAAGAGTGGAATTCGTTAGCACATGTGTAGCTTGTGAAAGTGTTGTGACTTGTGAGTTGTAATGAAGATTTATATGATCTTTGGGTAAACTATGGAAGTAAATCATCATCCAACACCTGTCATATTGAATAAAAAATATATGTATGGCTGTTTGTTGGGAATTATGTTTTGACAACTAGCTGCATATGAATTGTAGATTGTAGACACATTTAAGCCCCATATTAATTGCAGTATTTGGTTTTATAGGCAAATTTCAAAGTTAAATTTACATATGTGCCCTTTACAATATTATTGTCATTGACATTTGACATTTGACTAGGTGATGTACCTTTTCACTCAATGGACTAAGGGGACAAGACTTAGTTAGATAGGCTATAAGGTTGTTTCTTTTTGACTTAATCCATATTGAATTACCTGAATATAAAATCAAGTAAATGAGGCTTTCCCGATTAAGTCGTGACTTTTTATCGATTTGGATCTGTATTCTTAATGCACCATTTCTTTTTCCTTTTCCAGGTTGGTGAAGAAGTAAATTTTGCTTCTAATGAAATAACTGCTGGAGGAATTAAAGCTTTTGATGGTATTTTACAATCAAACATTTCTCTAAAGGCTCTTAACTTATCAGGAAATAGTATTGGGGATGAAGGAGCTAAGGTGAACTAATTCTTGGATTTTAATTTGTACCATTAATTGTTTAATATTTCAGGTTTTGGATGTTTATAATTACCAAATAATATATGTGCTTTTATATGCAGGTTTTATGTGATATACTGGTGGATAATAGTGGTATTCAGAAGCTCCAGCTAAATAGTAGTAATATAGGTGATGATGTTAGCTTTTTATTTATTTATTATTATTATTATTATTATTATTTTTTAAAAAAATTTCAACATGTTAATAGTCGTGTGAAGGACTCTGATGTATTTCCATGTTGCAGAGAGCAAAGGCCATTGCTGAGTTGTTAAAGAAGAACTCAACCTTGAGGACAATTGAACTCAACAACAATTTGATTGATTATTCTGTAATTTTTTTCTTTTTCATCTTATTTTATAAAAAAACTAATAACATATTTCTTACTTTTTAATTGGCATTGTTTGTAGGGATTCTCAAGTCTTGCTGAAGCACTTCTTGAAAATAAATCGTTGAATAGTTTATATCTAAAGTGAGTCATCTTACAAATACATTGCCAATATTGATACTTGGTAGTGAGAATAAAGTATGTTGCTTGTTGTTCCATGTAGTTAATACTATTTACTATATTTTTAAAATTACAGAGGACCCCAACCAGATGAAGCAACCTCAAGGCCTTTTTGTCTACCTGATTGATCATTTTTAGACACTCCTCCTATATGGACACTAGGCCATGAAAGCTGCATAAAAAAGGTCACGTGTCATTTCTTATCATCTGTATGAAAATGGTTAGGCTAGGCTTAAATTGTAAATATGTTTCTTAGTAGGTAGGAAAAAAGATTACCATTTTTCCCTTGCAAGTTTCAAACTAACTGGCATCGAGAGTTTTGTTTTTTACAATCACTTCTAATTGGGGTAGAAAATTACCATTATGCCCTTGCAAGTTTCAGCTGCCAAGAAAACTAACTGACACTGAGTTTTTTTCTTTAATATTTAGCTTGGAATTAATTTTTTTTAATATAGTTTTGATTTTTTGTTGCAGTAGCACTGTACAAACATGGAAGAAGAAGAAGGAGGGGAGGTCCACGATTGGATTCAAATTAAAAATTGTGTTTCTTATGCAGTAAGTATGATTATGATTTCTTCACTTGATTATTCCTTAAGTTTTATTGTCATGTTAAAGTACGGATTTGAATTATGAAAAGTTGTGCTTGAGAAAGCAAAATTGCAGGTAATAATGTACTTTATTTAATTAAAGTCCTCTTGCTTATTATTTGTCTCTTTTAAATTCTTTTGTTGGTTGGTTATTCCTAGCAACTGGGTATGTTTAATAATCTTTAAAATTTTAATCCGACTAAGAAACATTTGATTTGAATTGATATGATTGTTTCAAGACATACATAGAGTTATCGAAGTGGATAAATGAATGAATCTTTCAAGAAACTATCTCAGGTTCCATCTTTTTCTACAAATCACCCAATATTTCTTCCTCATTCTCAAGGAATTAGGCCCACGCAAGGTTGGAGCACTTATATAGCAAGTTTAATTCATGTAAATTTGAACTTTTTGTTTTATGATTTTCAAGGTTCTATTCGTTACATTTTTATTTTTGATTTAAATATTGTGTCTGATATGGTGTTTATTTCGTTTTGTGTTTTGGTCAGGGAAGTTTGAGGTTGGTAAGTTCGGACTGCATCTATGGTGTCCCGGGCAGCATCCATTTCAATATTGATTGTGTGAAAGTCATCTACTAAAGCAAGGTTGGTGTAAGAGTTGATGATGAGAACATTGTTCCAAGACCTTCAGTGAGTTATGATGATGTTCTTTAATAGCAATGTAGTATTAGGTTATATAGTTAGTGATGATTATTTGTATTTGACATTTTAGTGCAATGAATTATCTTTATTATTTATTGTATTTTATTTTGTATTTTGTATGACATTAACTTTTGTGCAATGGATTGTATTTTTTGTATATGGTATTTTATTTTATATTATGAGACATGAAATGAAAATTTAATTTGAAAACTAGTAAATCTATAAATAACTTTTTAAAAAAAAAATTAAAATTACGATATGCAAAAATGTGTGTCATCTTCATTTATGACATGTTCTTTCTTGACAGCGGATTTAATGATACGCATTGCGTGTCATAAATTCGCATCGTAAATGCGCATCATCTATAGACGACGCGCAAAAGCGTGTCGTCTCTCGTTATAACATGGCCTTCTTTGCGCGTCGTCTCTCGTTATGACATGGCCTTCCGCGCTTCGTCTGAGCGTTTTATGACGCGCAATGAGCGTCGTAAAAGGTCTTTTTTTCTAGTAGTCATATATGTCTCACATAATTGTATCAATAGGTTTACGTATTGTGTAATGAAAACCCTTCTGTAAGTAGAAATATTACCTTTCCATAGTAAATACATAGTGTAAAATAATTATACCTTTAAATAATTATTTTTTTGTCCCAAAATGATATAATGTTAATGACCCATAAACTACACCCATTATAGTTTATCATAAATGTTTTGTTGTGTCCATATATATATATATATATATATATATATATATATATATATATATATATATATATATATATATATATATATATATATATATATATAATTTAACATGGTTAGATGTTCAAAAATATAAAATATAATTTACATCGAACACAAGTATAAGAACATTTAGTATGATAAAGCTAATTTTCTAGTTTTTAGCTTTTTTACGTCACTAACCGCTAAAAATTTAGTTGTAAACTTTGTAAACTTTATATTTACCTTTTTATGGAGGTTAAGTCAAGCTAACCCTTTTTGTTTAAAACAACATATTTTAGGTCAAAACTCACAAAAATAGTCCCATAACCTAGTCATGACCATTTTTTCTAGAAAAACCCATATAGTGTTCTTAAAAACCATAGTTTTTGTAGTTTTGTTTTTATGTGGCATATTTATACTTATTTTTCATAGTTTTGCATTTTAAACAAAACACCACCTATAAATGTTCATGGAACTAGGTAATAACATTATTTCATGCAAATAATACTTTTACACAACATCAAGAAGATGCAAGCATAACAACTTGTGTTATTATACAAGTTTACTTGTATCCCCCCCCCCCCCCCCCCCACAAAAAAAATAAAAATAAAATAATAAAAAATAAAATAAAATAAACAAAGGTTGAAAAAAAAAATGAAGGGGTATGAACTCACCTTGAGTGGATTCCTTAGTGGATAAAGAGGTGAAGTTGAAGGTTTTCAAGCTTAGAATGCTTGAAGAACACTTGTATATGGAATTACCCTACAAATATTAACACATATTAATGTGTGTATTTATAACAAAACTAGTATATTTGTGTGTAGAATCACTAGATTAGTGAAGAAAAGCATACTAGAAATCTAAGAACCAACTTGTGGAGATTTAATATTTAGAGAAAATGGCTTGTTCTTGAAGGAGAGATGAAGAAAATGAAGAAAATAATGAAGATGAAGAGGGGGAGGTGGGTTCGGCTGCAACTTATGGGGGAAGGGGGAGGGACGGTGGTGGTGGTAGGGGGGGTAGGGGTGGGGTGGGTGTGAGTGCACAGTACCACACTTACCCATTTTTGAGTCCATAAATTGCTTTCTAAATGGAGTTATGAACAATTTTGTTATGTTTCCTTAATTTTTGGGTTTTGTTTTTTGGTTTGTATTTGGCCCATGGATCTTTAGGGTTCTATTTTAATTTATGCTTCTTATTTATATGTTGCTGATATAATTTGGATGGTCGATCTCAACTTTATGAACTTTCAATTTTCTCCCAAATTATGTGCGTGTTAACCTAGATCTTGAGGCAATTCCCACGGTATTCATACAATCAACATGATTTTGAAAAGATTGTCCTGGTTATTCCTTTAGAATCCACATGTTCATTCTTGGTTATCTTTGTCTTGTTTTTCTACGCTGCATCAGTTGGTATCAAAGATAAATTCCTGGTCCAAAATGCCTCCTAGGAGAAACAGGACACCTGCCAATGTTCATGAGCAAGAACTGGAAGAATGTATTATGGCATGAATGGAGGAGAGGATGGATCAAATGGTTGACCAATTGACTGACAAGATGGTAAAAACTGATGAATCAAGGAGGACAAAGGTCTCGAACTCATTCGCAGGTGGAAGACAGTAAATTTGGGAACCCGTTCGGCAGCAGTGACGACTCATATTCAGAAGACGATCTAGAAAGGAAGCCAAGGAGTGATCGTAGGGGTGACAATAGACGTTGGGACACCGGAATGAGAATTGATATCCCAAAATTTCGATAGGGCCAGATCTAATATTGAGGGGTTCATCGACTGGTTGGCAACTATTGAGGAAGTTTTTGAGTTCAAAGTAGTCCCTGAAAACAAAAGAATGTCATTCATCGCTACCAGGCTATATGGTAGGGAATCTGAATGGTGGCAACAATTGAAACTGACAAGAGATAGGATTAGAAAGTCAAAGGTCATGACTTGGAGGAAGATGAAGAACTGTTTACGGTCCAACTTCCTACCCTATAATTTTCAAAGGTTAATGTACCAACGCTTGCAAAATCTAAAGAAGGGTGCCAAGTCAGTTGATGATTACACAACTGAGTTCTACCAACTGATTGCCCGAAGCAGTATCTAGGAGACAGAGAAACAACTTGTTGCTCGATATATTGGGAGTCTATGGGTCCAAATCATTGACTCTATAAATATGTTTGACCCGGTATCTATTTATCAAGCGCACCAACGAGCATTGGATTTTGAGAAACAAATATGTCGGGTGGGCGGTTCGTCTTCAACTGCGATTGTTGGAGGAAGTTCTGGGACGGGTGGTATGGTACCTCGCCTTTATACCCAATCAACAAAGACCGACATCTGGTAGTAGTAGCTTGAAGTGTTTTGGTTGTGGGGAGACAAGTCACCGACAATAAGAGTGTAAGAAGGTCGACAAACGTTATTTGTTTGTCGAGAAAGATGATTGGCAAAATCATGATGCTGGTGAAAATTAAAAAGACCCCCTTATGTATGACGAAAAGCCTCAATTTGAAGAAGTTGTAACTGGAGATGTAGGGGTAAATCTGGTGGTATGGCACTCTTGTTTTACACCCAAAGTTGTTGGAGATGATTGGCTCATACAAAACATCTTTCAGTCGACATGTACTATTTTGGGAAAGGTTTGTACCTTTGTTATTGATTCGGGAAGTTGTGATAACATTATATACGAAGCGGTTCAAAAGTTAGCTTTGAAAACAGAAAATTGCCCTAAGCCTTCCAAACTACAGTGGCTTAAGAAGGGTGGTGAGGTAACTGTATCTAAACGAGCCCTTGCTCAATTTTCTGTTGGTACCACGTATAAAGGTGATGTATAGTGTGATGTGGTTGCTATGGATGCTTTACATTTTTTGTTGGGAAGACTTTGGGAGTATGATTGTAATATAGATCATAACGGACAGACCAATACTTAAAGTTTCTTGTTTGGTGGTGTAAAGATAACATTTGTTCCCAGTAAGCCAAAGGAACCAATTCCGAAACCTTCGGGTACTCTATTAACACTTACTCAATTTGAAGACGAGTTAGAGGCAGAAGGTGACATTTTTGTGTTGCTAGGGAAGCAAGGGGCTAAGGAGGTTGACATCCGTGAGGCTATGGTTCCCCTGCTTAAGGAATTCGCTGATGTCTTCCCTAATGAATTACACTACTAGAAAAACAGACTTTTACGAAGCGTAATGTGTGTCGTAAAATGCTCAGACGACGCGCAAATGCGTGTCAAGGAAGGCCCTATCATAAAGGAAGACGACACGCTTTTACGTGTCGTCTATTTACGATGCGTGCTTACGACACACTTTTACGACTCACATTGTGTATCATTAAAGCCTATGTCATAAAGAAAGATGACACACATTTTTGCGTGTCATAATTTGAAAGGTCTTAAAAAAATATATATTTTTGATAGATTTACTAAATTTCAAATTAAACAACAAATCTAAAAGTCTCATAATG